>NC_057814.1:386528443-386530768 GCF_018294505.1 Triticum aestivum | reverse complement strand
AACCGCCGCGCCGCCGGAGCTCCGCCGTCGGCGCCCCTCCTCCGGCCACCCGAGGCGCCGCCCGAGGCCCCGCGCCTCCTTCCTCCACCGGTGCCGCCTCCCTCCCTCGCCGCCTCTTCCTCCATCGCCGGCGAGGCCGACGAGCACGAGCTCGAGAGCCACGGACTCGATCCGATCTGGCAGCCCCGTTGACTTTCCTCGCCCCTCTATTTTTTCTGAGTCATGGAATTTCATCAGGAAGTGCCTCTGTTCATAGCTCCGTAACTCCGTGCAGGTAGCTCCGATTCGCGCGTGTAATATGTCGAATTGTTCGCCTCGTGATGCTCTATATTTTGTTCAATTTCACCATGTTCATTAGAGTTCATCTTGATGACCAAATCTCTGTTGGAAGAGGGCTAGTTGCTGTTATTCTCTGGTTCTTGACAGAACTTGGATATTTGTCGTTTTTGTATCATTTAATCTGTGCATCTTTTGAGCATGAGCTCTACATGTGTTTTGAAGTATGCCATGTCATATTTCCAGTGGTGTAGTCCATGTATTTTTGTGATCTCTGTGGTGACTAGCACAAGCATGCAAAGTAGGCCCCGTAATATTTCTGATTTCAGGGACTTAGTGATTTCTCCTTGTCTGCTGTTATTTTGTTGCCATGTAAACTTGATGATACAGAGAGATCCATGCATATTTTGGAGATGTTCAATAAGGATGTTTTGTAGCTATAGTAATTGATCCATTCCTGCGATTGTTTGCAGTTATGGGGTGCCATAGCATGACTCAATCTTGCTCTACTTTTGCTATAAAATATTTCTGGCAGATTCTTAACATGATATGCAATTTTGCCAAGTTTATTGTAGTTGATCCATACATGCTATGCAATTGTTCTTGCCATGGTTAGCTTCATAAACATGCCATCTTGCTGTAGGTATGCTTGGTTTGTCATGCATTACTCTGTAGTGAGTGCATCAAGCTCACAAATAGGCCTACATATTAATATTTCTGCCATGCTCTGTTTTCTGCCAAGTCTGAAACCTGATAACGAAACTTGCTATGTTTACATGCTTTCCATCATATCTTCTGCTCCTTTTTGGTTTATGGTCAGTAAGGGACTTTTGTCATATGCATTTAGTAGAACACTGCCATGCCTTGTCTTGCTATGTTAAGTTCCTGTAGCATGTTGATTTCATGCTCTGAACATTGCTACCTGATGCTGTTTACTGCCATGTCCAGTTTTTCACTAAGTCTGTGAACCTGTAATCTTTTACACTTTTGCCATGCTTGTTTGAGCTTGATAAGTTGTGAACTAGCCATAGCTTAGTGTTCATCTTTTGTCAAGCATCTCCTTTAGATTGCTGCCATATGCTGTGTTGCTATGTTGGGGTGCTGTAGCATTGTTGTTTGTTGCATTTTAAGTGCTATCATGCTGTTAATCGCAGATTCGTGTCATTCTTGTTTTGCTTGCCATTAGCAAACCGTGCATCCGATTCCGGTGATCTTTATATCGATTTCGACCGAAATCATCTCATCTTTCCAGTAGCATGCTTGGTTTGCCAAGTTACTGCCATGTTCATCATTTTCCTTCCCGGAGCACGCATATGCATCGCATATCATATCTTGCATATCTTACATGTTTTGCATCATATTGTTTGTGCATTTCTCGTTGTTGATTGTGGTTCCGTTTGCTTGTGTTCTTGTCTTGGGTAGATCCGGAAGACGAGTTCGTGAACGAGGAACCTGTCGAGTACGCTTACGAGGATCAAGCTTTCGACAACTCTGAGAACCTTGCAGGCAAGATGACCACCCCTCGAAATCACTTCTATCTTTGCTATGCTAGTTGATCGCGCTATTGCCATGCTCGCTACCTATCACTTGCTATATCATGTCTCCCATTTTAGCCATGTCAGCCCTAACCATCCTTTCCTAGCAAACCGTTGTTTGGCTATGTTACCGCTTTTGCTCAGCCCCTCTTATAGCGTTGCTAGCTGCAGGTGAAGTTGAAGTTTGTTCCATGTCGGAACATGGATATGTTGGGATATCACAATATCTCTTATTTAATTAATGCATCTATATATATATTTGGTAAAGGGTGGAAGGCTCGGCCTTGTGCCTGGTGTTTTGTTCCACTCTTGCCGCCCTAGTTACTGTTATACCGGGATTATGTTCCTTGAGTTTGCGTTCCTTACGCGGTCGGGTGATTTATGGGACCCCCTTGACAGTTCGCCTTGAATAAAACTCCTCCAGCAAGGTCCAACTTTGGTTTTACTATTTGCTACCTAAGCCTTTTCCCCCGGGTTTTCGCGAGCCCGAGGGTCATCTTATTTTAACCCCCCC
>NC_057814.1:386520747-386528156 GCF_018294505.1 Triticum aestivum | reverse complement strand
GGCCAGTGCTCCTTCGAGTGTTGGTCCGAACCGAGCAGCCTGCGGGGCCACCTCGGGGAAACTCGAGGTCTGGTTTTACTCGTAGCTTGACTTATCCGGTGTGCCCTGAGAACGAGATATGTGCAGCTCCTATCGGGATTTGTCGGCACATTCGGGCGGCTTTGCTGGTCTTGTTTTACCATTGTCGAAATGTCTTGTAAACCGGGATTCCGAGACTGATCGGGTCTTTCCGGGAGAAGGTTTATCCTTCGTTGACCGTGAGAGCTTATGATGGGCTAAGTTGGGACACCCCTGCAGGATATTATCTTTCGAAAGCCGTGCCCGCGGTTATGAGGCAGATGGGAATTTGTTAATGTCCGGTTGTAGATAACTTGTCACTTGACCCATTTAAAATACATCAACTGCGTGTGTAGCCGTGATGGTCTCTTCTCGGCGGAGTCCGGGAAGTGAACACGGTCTGTGTTATGAATGACGTAAGTAAGTGTTCAGGATCACTTCTTGGTCAATGCTAGATGACGTCCGTTCCGTTGCTTCTCTTCTCGCTCTCATTTGCGCAAGTTAGCCACCATATATGCTTTTGCCGCTGCAGCTCCACCTTATTACACCACCCTTTCCTACAAGCTTAAATAGTCCTGATCTCGCGGGTGTGAGATTGTTGAGTCCCCGTGACTCACAGATTCTACCAAAACAGTTGCAGGTGCCGACGATGCCAGTGCAGATGATGGCGTCGATCTCAAGTGGGAGTTCGACGAGGAACGTGGTCGTTACTATGTGTCTTTTCCTGATGATCAGTAGTGGAGCCCAGTTGGGACGATCGGGGATCTAGCATTTGGGGTTATCTTATTTTCATCTGGATTTTGACCGTAGTCGGTCTATATGATTGTATTTTGAATGATGTGTGAATAATATTTATGTATTGTGTGAAGTGGCGATTGTAAGCCAACTCTTTATCCCATTCTTGTTCATTACATGGGATTGTGTGAAGATGACCCTTCTTGCGACAAAACCACTATGCGGTTATGCCTCTAAGTCGTGCCTCGACACGTGGGAGATATAGCCGCATCGTGGGCGTTACAAGTTGGTAATCAGAGCCATCCCCGACTTAGGAGCCCCCTGCTTGATCGAATCGCTGGCGTTGTTGAGTCTAGAACAAAATGTTTTGAGTCTTAGGATTATATATATCGGAGAGTAGGATTCTTTTTACTCCTCAGTCCCTTCGTCGCTCTGGTGAGGTCTCCTGACGTAGAAGTTTTGACTACTCTCTCCTCAAATTTCACTAAAAAAAAATTAGGATCACGCGGGTATCTTGGAATCGTTCCGATGGCTTTGTGACGAGAACATTGTTCTTGGTGCCTCCTGACATTTAGGGGTTGTGGCAGTGTCCCGGGGAGTTGAGCTCCGAGGTGTTGTCGTCACAATTTTATCGTTGCAGTTCTGGAATACCTGAGTTTCGCCGACATCGAAATGTCTTTTATGCAGTTGTTGGTGAGATCACCTCGACGCCACCCAGTACTGGGGCGGGAGTTCGGGAGTATTGCCATAACTTGTATAACGTATGTTTTTTGAAGGTTGAGGTAAACGATTTCCGAAGGTTTCTTGGTTATGTGTTGACGGATGGATACAGCTGGATCTAGGGATTGCTAGTTTGGGTGATATATTTTGTGTCCCCTGTATCCCCTACACCAGATTGCATAACCAGAAAGTTTCGGGAGTTTATAAGTGGGAATTCAAGTAGCCTTAGGATATCTTTCCGACAGACGCATGATATGAGATTGGGGTTCGACGTCTAGTGGTCCGCCTTTCCACGGTTGATTTTACAGTGGTCTCGTAGTGTCTTAAAGAGTCCATGGCTTTGCCGACTCGGGGACGCTTCGTATGTCATGTGCACAGCCTTGTACATGATGGTGCTGTACGATTGAGCCTGTGTGGGCCCCACCACAAAAACTTCGGATGAAATATCTATCATATGTTTGTTCCGGCTTATTTTGCAAGCCAATACTTTGTTTTATTTTGTATTGTGGTATTCGAGTTACTTCGAATTCATATGTTCACTCCATACCTTTTTTCAAGTGGCTTCGCAACTTATGGAAGTGTGATGATTTACTACGGAATTCATTCGTTCATCTTCATTCGAATGTTTATTGTGAAGACTATATGTTGCAATTTCTACCCGTTGATTCTACTTATCTATTTGTCTATCAAGATGCTAACGGATGTCACCCTCTTCAGGATGGCTCCGCCAACGCGTCAGAATCCGGATCGCAATGAAGGGAGGCAAGCGAACCCTCCGCCACCACCTCCGCCTCCGGAGGCATGGCAGGCTATCATGGCAGCCACCAACGCCAATGCTCAGATGATTCTGCAACCCTTGCAAGAACGTACTCAAGGGCAAGGCAATCAAGGTCAAGGCAACAATCAGTTTCACTTTACCACTCTCAACCAGTTTCTCGCAAATCAGCCCAAGTCTTTCAGCTACTGTGCCGAGGCCACGGATGCCGATGATTGGCTCATGGACATCAACAAGCATTTTGAATGTAGCAATGTCAGGCCTGAGGACTATGTCAAGTTCGCTTCTTTCCAGCTCAAGGACCAAGCTGCTGATTGGTATCAACAATACAAAGATTCCAGAGGAGGTCGTGTGATCACTTGGACTGACTTCTGTCGGGACTTCAAAGCGCACCACATTCCACAAAGTGTTGTTGAGAGCAAGCGTGAGGAGTTCCGCAAGCAAGGCAACATGTCTGTGTATCAATACAACATTCAGTTTCAGAAACTTGCTCGCTTCGCTAAACAAGACGTTCCTGATGAGAGAAGCGTGATCTATCACTTCAGAGGTGGCCTTAAAGAGGATCTGCAGTTAGCTCTCGTTCTTGTTGAGCCTACTCACTTTGATCAATTCTACAATATGGCACTGAAGCAAGAGGCTGCTCAGCTCAAGTGTGAGGCTTCAAAGAAGAGAGTCAGAGACGCAGTTCAGTCTTCTTCTTCCTCACTTGTGACAGCTAAGCAACAGAAATTCTGGTTGCCTCCTCCTCCTCCGTTTTGTCAGCCTTACCAGCAGAAGAACAAAGGTGGCCATGGTTCTTCCAACTCTTCCAACTCTGGCTATCAGAACAAGTATCAGAATCAAGCTCCAAAGTCCAATGCTCCTTATCACCGTCCACTCTCAGAGGTGACTTGCAACAAATGTCAGCAGAAAGGTCACTATGCTAACAAGTGCTTCAACCAGAGGCGTCTTCCTCCTCCTCCTGTCAGATCTTCCAGCAATGCAGTGGTCAAGCATAATCCAAAGTCGGCAAAGGTGAACATGATGAATGCAGCTCAAGCGGAGGAATCTACTGATGTGATAATGGGTAATCTTCCTGTTAATGATATTCCCGCAAAAGTTCTTTTTGATACTGGTGCATCGCTTTGTTTCATGTCAAGACCGTTTTTTTGCCAAGCATGAATTCACTTGTTCTCATCTGAGTAAACCCATGGATGTCGTTTCTCTGGGTAAATTTGAGTTCTAGTATGATGGTTCCGGATGTTTCCATCAAGATGGGCGACTATAAATTCCAATCTTCTCCAATTGTTCTTGGTGACTCGGATATTGATCTAATTCTCGGGATGGACTGGCTTTCTAAGCACAAGGCTCAACTTGATTGTGCTGCCAGGGAAATTCAATTGACACACTCGTCTGAGGATGTGATTATTTTTGCCGCTCGTGATGAAACCATTCGGTTTTTCTCTCTCAATGGGAAGGGCGAATTGAATGCCATCTCTCAAATTCCAGTCGTTTGTGAGTATCAAGATGTCTTTCCAGAAGAGCTTCCGGGTATGCCTCCTCATCGGCCAGTTGAGTTCGTTATCGAACTAGATCCTGGCACTGAACCCGTTTGCAAGCGTCCATACAAGCTTGGACCTAACGAGCTGAAGGAATTGAAGAAACAGCTCGATGAACAAGAACGTCTGGGTTTGATCAGACCGAGTTCTTCTCCATGGGGTTGTGGCGTTCTTTTTGTCAAGAAGAAGGATGGCACGGACCGACTTTGTGTCGACTACCGTCCATTGAACAAGAAGACAATCAAGAACAAGTACCCACTTCCCAACATCAATGAGCTATTTGAGCAACTCAAAGGGGCTAAAGTATTCTCGAAGTTTGACCTTCGTATGGGTTATCATCCGATTCGCATTCGTGAAGAAGATATTCCCAAGACAGCATTCAGAACAAGCTTTAGTTCTTATGAATATACTGCCGTGTCTTTCGGCCTTGTCAATGCTCCTCCAGTGTTCTCTCGGATGATGAATTTCATCTTCAACCCCTATACCAATGAATTCGTTCTGGTGTATCTCGACGATATCTTGGTCTTCTCCAAGAACAAGCAGGATCATGCCAAACATTTGCGATTGGTGCTCGACAAGCTCAGAGAGTATCAATTCTATGCGAAGTTCTCCAAATGTGAGTTTTGGCTCGATGAAGTTCTTTTCCTTGGTCACATCATCTCTGCCAAGGGCATCGCTGTTAACCCCGAGAAGGTGTCCGCAGTTGTGGATTGGGAACCTCCTCAAAATGTCAAGCAGCTCCGCAGTTTTCTTGGACTTGCAAGCTATTGCCGAAGATTCGTTGAGAATTTCTTCAAGATTGCGAAGCCTCTTTCCAACCTCCTACAGAAGCATGTGAAATATGTCTGGTCTCCTGAGTGTGACGTTGCTTTCAACACTCTCAAAGAGAAACTAGTCACAGCTCCTGTCTTGACTCCTCCTGATGAATCCAAGCCGTATGAAGTTTTCTGTGATGCTTCTCTCCAAGGTCTCGGTGCTGTGTTAATGCAAGAGAAGAAAGTTGTGGCCTATACCTCTCGGCAGTTGAAGCCCAACGAGAAGAACTACCCCACTCACGATCTTGAGTTGGCGGCAGTTGTCCATGCATTGATTACGTGGAGACATCTCTTGTTGGGAAGACAAGTGGACATTTTCACTGATCACAAGAGTCTCAAGTATATCTTCACTCAGCCCAACCTCAACCTCAGGCAGACTCGATGGGTCGAAATGATTCAAGAGTACAATCCGAGTATCGAATATACACCAGGCAAAGCAAATGTCATTGCAGATGCTTTAAGCAGGAAGGCTTATTGCAACAGCTTAATTCTCAAGCCTCTCCAACCGGATCTTTGTGAAGCTTTCCGCAAGCTGAATCTCCAAGTTGTTCCTCAAGGCTTTCTTGCCAACCTCATAGTATCTCCTACTTTGGAAGATCAAATTCGTGAGGCACAACTCCTTGATGCCATGGTGAAGAAGGTGAAACGTGGTATCGACAAGGGTCTTTCCAAATACAAGTGCTATCGCATTGATGACAGAGACACTTTGTTCTTCGAGGACCGGATTGTGGTTCCTAAAGGTGATCTAAGGAAAGTCATAATGAACGAGGCGCACAATTCTCTCCTTTCCATTCATCCTGGAAGTACGAAGATGTATCATGACCTCAAGCAGTCGTATTGGTGGACTCGAATGAAGTGAGAAATTGCTCAATTCGTGAATGAATGTGATGTCTGTCGAAGAGTGAAAGCAGAACACCAACGACCAGCTGGTCTCCTCCAACCTCTTGCTATCCCAGAATGGAAGTTTGATCATATCAAAATGGACTTCGTGACTGGTTTTCCCAAGTCCAAGCGCGGAAATGATGCTATCTTCGTTGTCATCGACAAGCTTTCTAAAGTGGCTCATTTCCTTCCAATCAAAGAATCTATCACAGCAGCTCAGCTGGCGGAGCTTTACACCTCCAGAATTGTCTCCTTACACGGCATTCCACAATTGATTTCTTCAGATCGTGGAAGCATCTTCACCTCTAGGTTCTGGGACTCCTTCCAGAAGGCCATGGGCACTAACATTCGCTTCAGCACAGCTTTCCATCCCCAAACTAGTGGCCAAGTCGAGCGAGTCAATCAAATTCTTGAAGATATGCTCAGGGCTTGTGTCATTTCCTTTGGCATGAAATGGGAAGATTGTCTTCCATATGCTGAATTCTCCTACAACAACAGCTTCCAAGCGAGTTCGGGCAAGGCACCATTTGAGATTCTCTATGGCGGAAAGTGCCGTACTCCTTTCAGTTGGTCAGTGACTGGTGAACGCCAACTTCTTGGCAATGACTTAATCACTGAAGCTGAAGAAATGTGTAAAGTCATCCGTGATAATCTCAAAGCCGCGCAATCGCGTCAGAAGAGTTACTATGATAGTAAGCACCGTGATTTGGCTTTCGAGATCGGAGACCATGTCTACCTCCGCGTCTCTCCAATGAAAGGCACTCGTCACTTCGGTATTAAAGGGAAGCTTGCCCCTAGATACGTGGGTCCTTTCAGGATCATTGGCAAAAGAGGCGACCTCGCCTATCAACTTGAGCTTCCTTCCAACTTCGCGAACGTGCACGATGTGTTCCACGTGTCACAGCTCCGCAAGTGCTTCAAGACGCCTGAGCGCACTATCAACTTCGAAGAGATTGACCTCCAAGAAGATTTGTCTTATCATGAGCACCCCGTTCCTATTCTTGAAGAAACTGAGCGCAAGACTCGCAACAAGTCCATCAAATTCCTGAAAGTGAAGTGGGCGCAACATTCCGACCGGGAAGCCACCTGGGAACGCGAGGACCATCTCCGTTCCGAATATCCGGAGTTCTTTCAGTCCTAGATCTCGGGACGAGATCCTCTCGTAGTGGTGGAGTGTTGTAACACCCCGCATGTAACTTGCCATATTTGTAACTCCGACTCTTGCCATTTCCGGCTATGTGTTATGATATTCCCTCCGTTGTCGGGTTTTGTCTTTCGTTTTGTATTTTTTCATGTCATGCATTTTCATATCATGTCATCATGTGCATTGCATTTGCATACGTGTTCGTCTCACGCATCCGAGCATTTTCCCCGTTGTCTGTTTTCCAATCCGGCGCTCCTATCTCCTCCGGTGCACCCCTCTTGCTTTCTTTCGTGTGCGTGTGTCAAACTTTCTCGGAATGGACCGAGGCTTGTCAAGTGGCCTTAATATACCACCCGGAGACTACCGGTCAAGTTTCGTTCCATTCGGAGGTCGTTTGGCACTCCAACGGTTAACCGGGCATCCGCAAAGTCCATTTGAGTGTTCAGCAAAAAACCCCTCTAAAACCAGCCCAAAACCCACCAAACTCTCTTCCATGCTCTAGGTCGTTCGATCACGATCGTGTGGGCGAAAACCGCACCTCATTTGGAGCCTCCTAGCTCCCTAACTTATTTATATGTGGGCATCCCGAAAAACGAATCGCAGTCTAACCTAGCGTCTTCCACCTCGCGCCGCCGGATAACGTCCGCCCGCGCCGGACAACGTCCGCCCGCTCCGCCCGGCGAATCATGCCGCGACACCTGTCCTCCGCCGCCGCGCGCCGCCACGGGCCCGCGAGGCCCGAG
>NC_057814.1:386355034-386520190 GCF_018294505.1 Triticum aestivum | reverse complement strand
CCGCCTTCGCCGCCGCCAACCACCGCGCCGCCGGAGCTCCGCCGCCAGCGCCCCTCCTCCGGCCACCCGAGGCGCCGCCCGAGGCCCCGCGTCTCCTTCCTCCACCGGCGCCGCCTCCCTCCCTCGCCGCCTCTTCCTCCATCGCCGGCGAGGCCGACGAGCACGAGCTCGAGAGCCACGGGCTCGATCCGATCTGGCAGCCCCGTTGACTTTCCTCGCCCCTCTATTTTTTCTAAGTCATGGAATTTCATCAGCAAGTGCCTCTGTTCATAGCTCCGTAACTCCGTCCATGTAGCTCCGATTCACGCGTGTAATATGTCGAATTGTTCGCCTCTTGATACTCTACATTTTGTTCAATTGCACCATGTTCATTAGAAGTCATCTTGATACCCAAATATCTGTTGGAAGAGGGCTAGTTGCTGTTATTCTCTGGTTCTTGACAGAACTTGGAGATTTGTCATTTTTGTATCATTTAATCTGTGCATCTTTTGAGCATGAGCTCTACATGTGTTTTGAAGTATGCCATGTCATCTTTCCAGTGGTGTAGTCCATGTATTTTTGTGATCTCTGTGGTGACTAGCACAAGCATGCAAAGTAGGCCCCGTAATATTTCTGATTTCAGGGACAGTGATTTCTCTGTGTCCTTGTCTGCTGTAATTTTGTTGCCATGTAAACTTGATGCTACGGAGAGATCCATGCATATTTTGGAGATGTTCAATAAGGATGTTTTGTAGCTATAGTAATTGATCCATTCCTGCGATTGTTTGCAGTTATGGGGTGCCATAGCATGACTCAATCTTGCTCTACTTTTGCTATAAAATATTTCTGGCAGATTCTTAACATGATATGCAATTTTGCCAAGTTTATTGTAGTTGATCCATACATGCTATGCAATTGTTCTTGCCATGGTTAGCTTCATAAACATGCCATCTTGCTGTAGGTATGCTTGGTTTGTCATGCATTACTCTGTAGTGAGTGCATCAAGCTCACAAAGAGGCCTACATATTAATATTTCTGCCATGCTCTGTTTGCTGCTAAGTCTGAAACCTGATAACGAAACTTGCTATGTTTACATGCTTGCCATCATATCTTCTGTTCCTTTTTGGCTTATGATCAGTAAGGGAATTTTGTCATATGCATTTAGTAGAACACTTCCATGCCTTGTCTTGCTATGTTAAGTTCCTGGAGCATGTTGATTTCGTGCTCTGAACATTGCTACCTGATGTTGTTTACTGCGATGTCCAGTTTTTCACTGTCTGTGAACCTGTAATCTGTTGCACTTTTGCCATGCTTGTTTGAGCTTGATAAGTTGTGAACTAGCCGTAGCTCAGTGTTCATCTTTTGTCAAGCATCTCCTGTAGATTACTGTAATATGCTTTGTTGCTATGTTGGGGTGTTGTAGTATTGTTGTTTTTTGCATTTTAAGTGCTATCATGCTGTTAATCGCAGATTCGTGTCATTCTTGTTTTGCTTGCCATTTGCAAACCGTGCATCCGGTTCCGGTGATCTTTATATCGATTTCGACCGAAATCATCTCATCATTCCAGTGGCATACTTGGTTTGCCAAGTTACTGCCATGTTCATCATTTTCCTTCTAGAGCACGCATATGCATCGCATATCATATCTTGCATATCTTACATGTTTTGCATCATGTTGCTTGTGCATTTCTCGTTGTTGATTGTGGTTCCGTTTGCTTGTGTTCTTGTCTTGGGTAGAGCCGGGAGACGAGTTCGTGAACGAGGAACCTGTCGAGTACGCTTACGAGGATCAAGCTTTCGACAACTCTGAGAACCTTGCAGGCAAGATGACCACCCCTCGAAATCACTTCTATCTTTGCTATGCTAGTTGATCGCGCTATTGCCATGCTCGCTACCTATCACTTGCTATATCATGTCTCCCATTTTAGCCATGTCAGCCCTAACCATCCTTTCCTAGCAAACCGTTGTTTGGCTATGTTACCGCTTTTGCTCAGCCCTTCTTATAGCGTTGCTAGTTGCAGGTGAAGTTGAAGTTTGTTCCATGTCAAAACATGGATATGTTGGGATATCACAATATCTCTTATTTAATTAATGCATCTATATATATTTGGTAAAGGGTGGAAGGCTCGGCCTTATGCCTGGTGTTTTGTTCCACTCTTGCCACCCTAGTTACTGTTATACCGGGATTATGTTCCTTGAGTTTGCATTCCTTACGCGGTCGGGTGATTTATGGGACCCCCTTGACAGTTCGCCTTGAATAAAACTCCTCCAGCAAGGCCCAACTTTGGTTTTACTATTTGCTACCTAAGCCTTTTCCCCCGGGTTTTCGCGAGCCCGAGGGTCATCTTATTTTAACCCCCCCGGGCCAGTGCTCCTTCGAGTGTTGGTCCGAACCGAGCAGCCTGCGGGGCCACCTCGGGGAAACTCGAGGTCTGGTTTTACTCGTAGCTTGACTTATCCGGTGTGCCCTGAGAACGAGATATGTGCAGCTCCTATCGGGATTTGTCGGCACATTCGGGCGGCTTTGCTGGTCTTGTTTTACCATTGTCGAAATGTCTTGTAAACCGGGATTCCGAGACTGATCGGGTCTTTCCGGGAGAAGGTTTATCCTTCGTTGACCGTGAGAGCTTATGATGGGCTAAGTTGGGACACCCCTGCAGGGTATTATCTTTCGAAAGCCGTGCCCGCGGTTATGAGGCAGATGGGAATTTGTTAATGTCCGGTTGTAGATAACTTGTCACTTGACCCATTTAAAATACATCAATTGTGTGTGTAGCCGTGATGGTCTCTTCTCGGCGGAGTCCGGGAAGTGAACACGGTCTGTGTTATGAATGACGTAAGTAAGTGTTCAGGATCACTTCTTGGTCAATGCTAGATGACGTCTGTTCCGTTGCTTCTCTTCTCGCTCTCATTTGCGCAAGTTAGCCACCATATATGCTTTTGCCGCTGCAGCTCCACCTTATTACACCACCCTTTCCTACAAGCTTAAATAGTCTTGATCTTGCGGGTGTGAGATTGCTGAGTCCCCGTGACTCACAGATTCTACCAAAACAGTTGCAGGTGCCGACGATGCCAGTGCAGATGATGGCGTCGATCTCAAGTGGGAGTTCGACGAGGAACGTGGTCGTTACTATGTGTCTTTTCCTGATGATCAGTAGTGGAGCCCAGTTGGGACGATCGGGGATCTAGCATTTGGGGTTATCTTATTTTCATCTGGATTTTGACCGTAGTCGGTCTATATGATTGTATTTTGAATGATGTATGAATAATATTTATGTATTGTGTGAAGTGGCGATTGTAAGCCAACTCTTTATCCCATTCTTGTTCATTACATGGGATTGTGTGAAGATGACCCTTCTTGCGACAAAACCACTATGCGGTTATGCCTCTAAGTCGTGCCTCGACACGTGAGAGATATAGCCGCATCGTGGGCGTTACACTCCGGAACTGTCTCCCCTTGGTTCAGTGCCCTTTGAGACAACACCTCGGCGTCGTCCGTAGGACGGGGGGAGGAGGCGGTCGGGAGTGAATCGTTGTTCATATGCGATGGGCCCAAAGAATCATCCGAAGAGGATACGTCGATATGGGCTCTGGACGGACTGCATGATCATGTTCGGCATGATAAGAAGCAATAAAATAAAACATACCAAGAACTATTATGGTATCCGGATACTCACGACTTCGCCAGGGGCTTGTCCCTGGGTAACCACTCCTTGTCGCTGAAAGCGGCCATTGTGGAGCTGTCTGGAAGGAGAGTCCTTCCCTTCTTGGACCCTTTGGCCTCCCCAGACGGGGCGGCCTTCCTTTTCTTGTCTCCCCTAGCTGGGGGGGAGAACTTTCCTCCTCCTCCTCATTTTCGTGGGAGGAAGGCGCCTCGGTGTTATCGGACGATGAGTCCGATACAACCTTGCGCCAGAGACCTTTCCTGGTCCCCTTGGCCTTCTTCTCTGGTGCCTCATAGGGCGACGGAACCAGCATCTCCGTTAAGAGAGCCCTTGCTGGATCTACGGGCAGTGGGGCCGGACAATCGATCTGCTCCGCTGTCGCGACCCAGTCCTGTTAAAAGGTGTGGAGGCTTAGATCCCTCACATGATTATACTGGGGAAAGAAACATCTTATGAGATATAAGGAGCTTACTGGATTGGCATGGCGCTTCGCGCTGAGTCCGCGATCCTCGGTAAGGGGAGGAGGTACCTCGGCGGACTTGAACAACACCTTCCAGATGTCTTGGTGCGTTGTGTCGAAGAGCTCTCGCAGCGTCTGGTGCTTAGCCGGGTCGAACTCCCACAAATTGAATGCCCGCCTTCGACACGGGAGTATCCGGCGGAAGAGCATGACTTGGACCACGTTGACAAGCTTGATTTTCTTGCTTATCATGTTTTTGACGCAGTTCTGGAGTCCGGTCAGCTCCACCGATGAACCCCAGGATAGGCCCTTCTCTTTCCAGGAGGTGAGCCGCATGGGGATGCCGGATCGAAATTCGGGGGCCGCCACCCAGTTGTGTCGCGCGGATCGGTGATGTAGAACCACCCCGATTGCCACCCCTTTACGGTCTCCACATAGGAGCCTTCAAGCCAGGTGACGTTGGGCATTTTGCCCACCATGGCGCCTATGCACTCCACTTGCTGGCCGACCACCACCTTCGGTTTCACGTTGAAGGTCTTCAGCCACAGGCCGAAGTGGGGCTTGATGCGGAGGAAGGCCTCGCACACGACGATAAACTCCGAGATCTTGAGGATGAAATTGGGGGCCGGATCATGGAAGTCCAGCCCGTAGTGGAACATGAACCTGCGAACAAATGGGTGGAGGGGAAATCCCAGCCCACGGACGAAATGGGTAAGGAATACAACCCTTTCGGGGGTGGGGACGATCTGCCCCGCATCTGGGAGCCGGTGCGCGGTATCTGCAGCCAGGTATCCGACTTCCCGGAGCTTCGTAATGTTCTCCTCTGTAACGGAGGAGACCATCCACTTGCCTCCCACTCCGAACATGTTTGGAGTGTTTTTGCGGAGAAAAAGCGAACTTGGGCGCTGGAGCTCGAATGCGCGAGAATGGATGAGCAGGGAAGGAGAGGGCGTGGGTAAAGAGGAGTCCTTGTCTCTTTATAAGGGCGGTAGAAACTGCACGCCTCCCCACCCGCCTGGTAAACTCGCTTATTCCCCAAACGCCATGATTAATGGCGCAGTTGGGTTACCCACACCCGTATTGATGAGAATCCCGTGATAAGAGGACATGATCTCTGCTTCGACAAGACGTGCCAAGAAAACCGCCTCGCAATACGTGCAGTGGCAGGCTGGGAAAACGGTTCGTAATGACCGGACCATGGCAGGACGTCACGTTATGAAAAGTTGTCAGCATCTTAGATTTGTGGAAATATTATACTCTCTACGGTGGTATGTGGAATTTGTTTTGCAGAGCCGGACACAATCCTTGTGTTCGAAATCTTCTATGGAGTATTCGGAGGAGGAACCCCCCTTGCAATGCCGAAGACAATCTGCGTGCCGGACTCATCGTCATTGAAGCCTGGTTCAGGGGCTATTGAGGGAGTCCTGGATTAGGGGGTCCTCGGACGGCCGGACTATATGCTTTGGCCGGACTGTTGGGCTATGAAGATACAAGATTGAAGACTTCGTCCCGTGTCCGGGTGGGACTCTCCTTTGCGTGGAAGGCAAGCTTGGCAATTTGGATATGTAGATCTCCTCCCTTGTAACCAACTCTGTGTAACCCTAGCCCCCTCCGGTGTCTATATAAACCGGAGGGTTTACTCCGTAGGACAACAACAATCATAATCATAGGCTAGCTTCTAGGGTTTAGCCTCTACGATCTCGTGGTTGATCAACTCTTGTAATACTCATATCATCAAGATCAAGCAGGAAGTAGGGTATTACCTCCATCGAGAGGGCCCGAACCTGGGTAAACATTGTGTCCCCCGCCTCCTGTTACCATCCGCCTTAGACGCACAGTTTGGGACCCCCTACCCGAGATCCGCCGGTTTTGACACCGACAACCGGTGGATCTCAGGTAGGGGGTCCCGAACTGTGCGTCTAAGGCGGATGGTAATAGGAGGCGGGGGACACAATGTTTACCCAGGTTCGGGCCCTCTCGATGGAGGTAATACCCTACTTCTTGCTTGATTGATCTCGATGATATGAGTATTACAATAGTTGATCTACCACGAGATCATAGAGGCTAAACCCTAGAAGCTAGCCTATGATTATGATTGTTGTTGTCCTACGGACTAAACCCTCCGGTTTATATAGACACCGGAGGGGGCTAGGGTTACACAGAGTCGGTTACAAGGGAGGAGATCTACATATCCGAATTGCCAAGCTTGCCTTCCACGCAAAGGAGAGTCCCACCCGGACACGGGATGAAGTCTTCAATCTTGTATCTTCATAGTCCAACAGTTCGGCCAAAGTATATAGTCCGACTGTCCGAGGACCCCCTAATCCAGGACTCCCTCGGTAGCCCCTGAACCCGGCTTCAATGACGACTAGTCCGGCGCACAGATTGTCTTCGGCATTGCAAGGCGGGTTCTTCTCCAAATCCTGAGTACCTGTCGAGTAGTGTCCGGCTTCCCATGAATGTTGCACTCCTCGGCTTCTACGCCTAATAATGGCTATCTTCCACGTGTCGAGCGAATGCCAGAAGTCGGGGCATTTTTACATTTGCCACCCTAACCATGTGAGTAAATCGTCTATTTAAAGAGTCGGGGATCCTCAGATCCAGATCACACCATCCTCCCACAGCGAGTATCCATCGGAGCGCGCCCATAAAAGCCCATCCCATCATGGCCGGCCATCGCAGCTCCTCCTCTCGCTCACATAGCACTAAGCCAGGCAATTGGGAGAAGTGTTCCGTCCCCCACAGCCAATTAGTAGATTTACAGACCCAGGGGTTTATCCCTCCTGCGTATATGGTCCCCGTCCGAGCCGGACTAGCCACTTACAATGGCGGGGAGCAAGCGGAGAGCTTTCCCAACCCATCCATGGGGGAGCGGGTATGCCTTGTCCCTTAATTATTGAGGGGACTCGGATTTCCAATCCATCTGTTCCTCCGCGGGCTCCTGGAGTTCTACGGCCTCCAGCTGCATAACTTTACTCCCGCCTCCATATTACACATCGCTGGCTACGTCGCCTTTTGCGAGCTGTTTCTGGGCTGCGAAGCTCATTTCGAGCTATGGAAGAGGCTATTCTGCCTCGTACCCCGTACACAGGAGGGGTCAATATACCAAGTGGGCAGAGCCAAAATATGGCGCATCGCCGGGACCGGATACCTGTCCGGTACTCCGAAGAAGACATCCGAAGACTGGCCTTCGGAGTGGTTTTATATGGAGTACGTCCCTCTTCCGGACCCTATTCGGATGGACCTTCCTGAGTTTAACAACGCCCCTTTGAAGAAACGTCGCAGCTGGCGCCCTCGGAGCCCCCAGGACGAAGATAACAGAGAGGTCCTTTACCTGATGGGCAGGATAAAAACGCTGGCCAAATCAGGACTGACAATAATCGAGGTTATGTCAATATGTATAATGCGGGGGGTGCAGCCACTTCAGTATCGGGGAAAACCCATGTGGCCCTTCAATGGAGAAGACGATGCCACCCGCTGCAGCCGTAAAGGTCCAGACTCCACTGCTGCTCTAGCGAAAATACTGTCCGATTTGTACAAAGGAGAGGAAGAGGAGTTCATCCGCATTAAGCCACGGGATGGATTCTCCATGTACAACCCTCCAAAGTGGGTGAGCCGCTACTTTTTACTCCAGACCTTCCCGCATTCTTCGGCATAAATATTTACCTTGCTATTTGATAGCAGGAACTGTGAAAAGCCGTGAGGGAGATCCACAGCCCGTCTCCACAGCCAGAGGACCCTGACCGGGCCCTCGACCCCGGACTCGAAGAAGATCCAGACATATTTGTGGAGCTTATCGACAAGACGTTCTATCAGTTAAGCTGCGACGGTGCCTTGGTGGCCATCATAGCCGATTATCCTGGACTGCTCCCTGCATCGCATGTAAGTAAAACCGGAGTCCCAACTTCCGAGAAGGATCCCTTTTTTGCACTTCACCCACCGCACACATATGGTGTCTTACAGGGAAGGCCCTCGGGACGCCATGCCGAACCCGTGGTGACTCACCAACAAGGGGCACCGAAGTCGGGTAGGCTTAAAAGGAAGGCGGTCAGGACTGAGACGCCGTCGCAGAGGTATGAAGAGGAACCCTGCTCCGTGGTTGTCGTCTTTAAAATATAATAACGTCCATGGTTTCTGGCAGGAAAAACGCTCGTCGGACCATATCCGGAGAGCCTGCCGGCCACGCCTCCACCAGCCGGGCTCCAGAGCCAGACTTAGGGGCAGATGCTAACGTGGGGACAACACCGGATGTTCCTCCTCCAGAGGATGCGGATAGGTTGTCCGCTATGAATTCTGAAGTGGAGAGTGCCATGAATCACAGGCGTCGCCGGGCCGTACTCCGCGACCCTGGTTTCTCTGAAGAGGCGTTCGATGCCTTCAACTCAGGAGACGCGTACATCCGAGCTGCTCAAAATGGTCTTGCCAGAGCCACGGACCAGTATGTAAAGGATATACGGGTAAGAAAATCTGATAATTATGTATATCAGTAGCCCCTGAGACTTGAAATAGTTGGCACAGCTGATTTAAGGATCATTATTTCCATAGGTTCCTACGAAGAACAATACCCAGTTGTCTCAAGAGCTGGAGGAGTCCAAAGCCCAGCTACGGGCCGCAGTTGCCGCAATGAAGGAGTCCAAGAAGGCCCCATCTGGTAACACATGTTCCTATCGAAAAGAATGACATATACCAGTTAGTATTCGGCATGCATGCAAATCTAACAATAGATTCTGCAGATGATCCCGGAGTGAATCCGAAGGTCGTGCGAGGGGATGAGCAACATGCTCAACGACAGCTAGAGGCTGGCGAGCGCGTGCTTACGCAGGTTAGGCGGGAGAAAAATGATCTCCAAGATGCCAATACCCGGCTGGGTGTTGAACTGAAAGATGTTCGGGCCCAGCTAGCTGACTCCGTAAAGGAGAATAAGGAGCTTCGACGCGGCATTTTTAGTAAGTGCTTGAACGAACTTTTATAGAGTTCGGCGAAGAAACCGACTAACAGAGTTATATCAGTAGGTATGCTGACGGGTCGTCCCGGAGAGGAGATGCGGGTATGCGAGTGATCTTCTGCCAGAGCTCTCACAACTGCACGAACAAGTTCGGCAGGTGATGCAGGGCATTGCCCAGGCCTTGTGGACATCTGCCTCCCTGCCAGGAGGAATGGGGGAGCTCGTAGAGATGATCAAGGGAGCGCGGCGGCGCTTCCGATTATGGAAGATATCTGCCTGCCGATAAGGTGCAAGGGAAGCCTGGGCCATGGTGAAGACTCGATATACCAAGGCTGACCCAAACCACATGGCCGAGGTCGGACCTGTGGGGTCTGATGGGAAAGAGATCCCCGTCAGTTTGGTGTATGACCAGGTAAAATTAGCCGCAAAGTATTCCCAACAGGATTGTGGCTAGACAGCCTCTTGGATGGTATAGAAGAAGAATTTAGTCAGTCTAAGTGACTGTGTACTTCAAGTGACATATATTGTCCCTAGCAGGATTGTAAATCATTTGTCATGGCGGACCTTTTCGCTTCAACCTCCGGACTCGACAGTCCGGAGTGTATCCGAATACCCGCTCAGTTATGTAAAAACCGGGGTACGCGTGGAAACCAGGCGTAGGGGTCATAAGTGCTTGAACAGACAAGTACCCAACTAGCTATGTTATCTTACATGGATAGTGAGAAACATCTTCCAGGGAGAATAGTTCCGTTAAGGGTTCCTTTACCTGGGTACGCATGCATTAGTGTGCATGTCTGAACTGCGAAAAGAGACGCAGGATATAAACATCTGGGGGCATGTATTGTAATAAGTAAAAGTCATCTTTTGTTCACCGACCGAATATTCCCTTAAGAACGCTAGCTTTCGGCTTCACCCAGTCTGAGGTACACATCCAGCTGACCCGGCAATAACAATCGCAGAGGTGCTCCCCTTATGCCCTAGCCGAATTAACGGGAACGTAGGGCATAAACACAAGAGCCAGGCAACCCAGCTTGGCCAAAACTTAAGTCATATCGATGCATATAATGGCGAAGAAAAGGTACATGTAGAAAAGTAAAACATGTGCAGGGGGCATAGAGCCCGGAACATAATTATACTAAGCTTCTGTATAAGAAGCCCCCAGGTATAATGAGCACGCCTGGCGCGTCAAGATTGTGTAGTCAAGACACATTTGGACCTTTTAAGGCCGTGAAGAAAAAGGGAAGAAAGAAAGAAAGAAAGATAGCGAATATGTATATAAAAAAAGGGACGGAGGTAAGGAGACGAACACAGAGTCCGGCACTAGGCGTAGAACCTTCGGAGTCTGGCCGCATTCCATGGGTTTGGCTCGAGTCGATTGTCCGATGCATCCCGCAGACGGTACGCTCCACCGGTTAGAACTTTGTCAATAACGAAGGGACCTTCCCATTTGGGCTTGAGCTTGTCCTTTTCCTTTTCTGCTAGGCGTAGAACGAGTTCGCCACCGTTATAAGTTTTGGCCCGTACTTCTCTGCTTTGATACCGTCGAGCCTGTTGCTGATAGAATGCGGAGCGGGCTTTTGCCACGTCACGCTCCTCCTCCAGGGCGTCCAAACTGTCCTGCCGATCAAGCTCGGCTTCTTTCTCTTCGTACATGCGCACTCGAGGTGAGTCATGAATGATGTCGCAGGGCAGTACCGCCTCTGCGCCGTACACCATAAAAACGGTGTGTATCCGGTAGTGCGATTCGGCGTGGTCCGCAGCCCCCATAGTACGGAGTTGAGCTCCTCAACCCAGTGCGTATCTGATTCCTTCAAGGATCGCACTAATTTGGGTTTAATGCCGCTCATAATAAGACCATTTTCTCACTCGACTTGACCGTTTGTTTGGGGGTCATAGACGGAGGCATAATCGAGCTTAATGCCCATGTTGCCGCACCAAGTTTTTACCTCGTCGGCTGTAAAGTTCGAGCCGTTATCGGTGATGATGCTGTGGGGGACACCGTAACGGTGTACAACCCCGGATATGAAGTCTATCACTGGTCCGGACTCGGCCGTTTTAACTGGTTTGGCTTCTATCCATTTGGTGAATTTATCCACCATGACCAATAGGTACTTTTTCTTATGGCTTCCTCCTTTAAGGGGTCCGACCATATCAAGCCCCCAGACCGCAAAGGGCCAAGTAATGGGGATTGTTTGGAGAGCGGTAGGTGGCATATGGCTTTGGTTTGCAAAAAGCTGGCAACCGACGCAATGTTGGACGAGGTCCTGTGCGTCTGCTCGGGCCGTCGGCCAGTAGAAACCTGTACGGAAGGCCTTGCTTACAAGGGCCCGAGCTGCGGCGTGGTGGCCGCCGAGTCCAGCATGAATTTCTGCCAAAAGTTGTCGTCCTTCCTCTTCGGAGATGCACCTTTGAAGTACTCCGGTAGCGCTTTTCTTATAAAGCTCTCCCTCGTGGACCTTGTAGGCTTTAGACCGCCGCACAATGCAACGTGCCTCGTTTGGGTCCTCAGGGAGTTCTTGCCTAGTTAGGTAAGCCAAGAAGGGTTCTGTCCACGGGGCGATGACAGCCATAATCACGTGGGCCGAAGGTGTTATTTCGGTGGCGGAGCCTCCGATTACGTCAGAGTGTTCGGGATCTGGCGTTGTGGCCGGATCCGGACTGTTGTTGCCGGTCTCCCCTTCCCACACCACGGATGGCTTAAACAGCCTTTCCAAGAAGATATTAGGTGGGACAGGGTCGCGCTTAGCGCCGATGCGGGCGAGGATATCCGCCGCTTGATTGTTTTCTCGGACCACATGGTGGAATTCGAGCCCCTCGAACCGAGCTGACATTTTGAGGACGGCGTTGCGGTAAGCCGCCATTTTTGGGTCCTTGGCGTCAAAGTCTCCATTTATTTGAGATATTGCGAGGTTCGAATCCCCACGCACCTCTAGGCGTTGAATGCCCATGGAGACTGCCATCCGGAGACCATGCAACAGGGCCTCATATTCTGCTGCATTGTTGGAGTCTGTGTATAATATTTGGAGTACGTATTGGACTGTATCTCCGGTGGGGGATGTCAGGACGACGCCTGCCCCTAGACCAGCCAGCATCTTAGAGCCGTCGAAGTGCATGATCCAATTGGAGTACGCGCCGTACTCTTTAGGGAGTTCGGCTTCTGTCCATTCGGCGACGAAATCAGCCAGTACTTGCGACTTAATGGCTCGCCGTGGTTTGTATGTTATGTCGAACGGGAGGAGCTCAATAGCCCATTTAGCAATCCGGCCCGTGGCATCGCGGTTATTTATTATGTCGTTGAGTGGTACTTCAGAGGCCACCGTAATTGAACACTCTTGAAAGTAGTGTCGTAGTTTTCGGGATGCCATGAAGACCGCGTATGCTATCTTTTGATAATGTGGGTACCGTGATTTGCATGGAGTGAGGACAGTGGATACGTAGTATACCGGCTTTTGAAGCGGGAACTTATGTTCGTCCGTCTCTCGTTCGACGACGAGCACTGCGCTTACAACCTGGTGTGTTGCCGCTATATATAACAGCATTGGTTCGCCGATATTTGGCGCGGCCAAGATTGGGTTGCTGGCCAAGAGAGCTTTTATTTCTTCCAATCCGGCCGTGGCCGCATCCGTCCACTCGAAGTGTTCGGTGCGCCGAAGAAGGCGATAGAGAGGTAATGCCTTTTCTCCCAATCGGGAGATAAAGCGGCTTAAGGCAGCCACGCATCCGGTTAATTTCTGGATTTGCTTGAGGTCTGTTGGGATAGCCAACTGTGACAGAGCTCGGATTTTAGCCGGATTTGCTTCAATTCCTCTATTGGAAACGATGAAGCCCAAGAGCTTTCCGGCGGGCACGCCGAAAACGCATTTTTCCGGATTGAGCTTGATGTCATATGTTCGGAGATTGTCGAACGTGAGCCTCAAGTCGTCTATTAAGGATTCGACGTGTCTGGTTTTAATGACCACATCGTCTACGTATGCCTCCACTGTTTTGCCGATTTGTGTTTCCAGGCATGTCTGAATCATGCGTTGATAGGTTGCACCGGCGTTTTTGAGCCCGAAAGGCATGGTGTTAAAACAGAAGGGGCCGTATGGAGTGATGAATGCCGTTGCGGCTTGATCGGACTCCGCCATCTTAATTTGATGGTATCCGGAGTATGCGTCGAGGAAACACAATGAGTCGTGTCCTGCGGTAGCGTCGATAATTTGATCGATGCGGGGGAGGGGGAAGGGATCCTTGGGGCAAGCCTTGTTAAGGTCCTTGAAATCGACACATAGGCGCCAGGATTTGTCCTTCTTTGGTACCATCACCAGGTTTGCTAGCCAGTCCGGATGTTTTATTTCTCTAATGAATCCGGCCTCGAGTAACTTGGCTAGCTCTTCTCCCATGGCTTGTCGCTTAGGCTCAGAGAAACGCCGAAGAGTCTGCTTGACCGGCTTGAACCCCTTTAGAATGTTAAGGCTATGCTCGGCCAGCCTGCGTGGGATTCCTGGCATGTCTGAAGGATGCCAGGCGAAGATGTCCCAATTCTCGCGCAAGAACTCCCGCAGTGCGGCGTCTGTTGTGGGGTTCAGCTGTGCCCCGATGGATGCTGTTTTTGTAGGGTCCGTTGGGTGGACCTGGAATTTGACTATTTCGTCCGCTGGTTTAAAAGAGGTGGACTTGGGTCTTTTGTCGAGTATCACGTCGTTCCTGTCCACTGTGGAGCGCAACGCAGTTAGTTCTTCGGCCGCAAGGGCTTCGGATAACGCCTCGAGGGCCAGTGCGGCGGTTTTATTTTCGGCGCGGAGTGCTATGTCCGGATCACTAGCTAGAGTGATGATTCCATTGGGCCCGGGCATCTTGAGCTTCATGTACCCGTAATGGGGTATAGCTTGGAAGATCGTGAATGCCTCCCGCCCTAAAAGGGCGTGGTATCCGCTACTAAACGGGGCCACTTGGAATGTGATTTCTTCGGACCTGTAATTCTCCGGCGTGCCGAATACCACATCAAGTGTGATTTTTCCCGCGCATCGTGCCTCCCGACTAGGGATGATTCCTCTGAAGGTCGTGCTGCTTTGCTCAATGCGGCTCTTGTCTATTTCCATTTTTCTAAGAGTCTCCTCATAGATGAGGTTTAATCCGATGCCACCATCCATGAGCACTTTAGTATGCCGGAAGCCGTCCACAATTGGACTAAGGACCAAAGCGGCTGGTGCTCGGGCTGTTCGGAATTGAGGTTCGTCACTCGCATTGAAGGTTATAGCCGTATCGTTCCATGGATTTATTGTTGCAACGTGGCAGACTTTGGCGAGGCTGCGGAGTGCTCGCTTGCGCCTATTATTTGAGGCGAAGGTCTCGAAGACTGTCAGTACTGTATTGTTATTTTCCACGGGATGGTGCTCTGTGGTATTTTTGATGAGGAGATCCTCGCCGCTTTTGGCCACCTACGGAGTATCCAACATGCTCTAAGGCTATGTGTTGGCATGGTATCCGGTGTACTGTGGATTTTGCATGGTCCATTGAGCCATCCCTCCAATACGGTTCCTCGCCCTGTCGTGGGCTTTGGTTTCTTTGTAATTGGATCGGGTGACTTACGAGAGTACACCCTTTTAGTTCGGACGGCGGGTTTAGTGAGAGCCGGAGGATCCCAGAATTATGTTTGGGTTTCCCAGGTGCTTTCCATCGCACAGTACTTCTGTACTATGGCCGCCAAGTCAGCGAAGTGTACTATGTCACGGTGACTTATGGCGTTGAGGATTCCCTTGTCCATGCAATTTTTGAAAAGAATGAAATTGTGTCTTCCTCGCGACAGTCCTTGACCTTGCTCATTACAAGGAGGAATCTGGCCCAATAGTGATGTACTGTCTCTTGGGGCTCTTGTCTAATGTGGGAAAGATCACTTATGTGAGGGTGGGTGGGTAGATTTAGGTCCAAACCCTGACCCGATCTGAGACCCAGGGGCGGAGTTTCCGAGCTTGGCAGTTCGGGCTCTGGGACGATGCCCAATAGTTCTGGCCCACTGTCCGATTCTAGGTTCGAAGCTTGGGTCATGTCCTCCCGTAGACGGGTATCCGGCTCGGAGAGCTCGGGAATCCGGACATAGTTTGTCCTCAAAATAGAGGAAGAATCGCTGCATTGCTCCTCCACCACCGCTATCTGATGGGTGACCGGCGGAGAGTTAATCTCCCTTTGGTCGGGTTTAAGCCCGATCCGATCATAGTCCGTAGCGACTCCCAAGGCGGCGATGCGATCCAAGAGCTCGTTCAAAGAAGAGAGCTCCATTGGATCCATCTGCTCGGTGAATCCCGAGCCGACGTGGAGGCTGTTTTTGATGACCCGAGAAGTCATCGTCGGCGCGACGGCCGAACGGGCGGTCATGACGAAGCCGCCTAGTCGGAGAGTTTGGCCTACAGCTAGGGCTCCCCCAGAGGTAATGTTGTCCTTGACAACAAGACGAGCCATCAAGCCTTATCGTGACGGCACAGTGGAACTCTCAATGAAAGCACCAATGTCGGTGTCAAAACCGGCGGATCTCGGGTAGGGGGTCCCGAACTGTGCGTCTAAGGCGGATGGTAACAGGAGGCGGGGGACACAATGTTTACCCAGGTTCAGGCCCTCTCGATGGAGGTAATACCCTACTTCCTGCCTGATTGATCTTGATGATATGAGTATTACAAGAGTTGATCTACCACGAGATCGTAGAGGCTAAACCCTAGAACCTAGCCTATCATTATGGTTGTTGTTGTCCTACGGACTAAACCCTCCGATTTATATAGACACCGGAGGGGGCTAGGGTTACACAGAGTCGGTTACAAGGGAGGAGATCTACATATCCGAATTGCCAAGCTTGCCTTCCACGCAAAGGAGAGTCCCACCCAGACACGGGACGAAGTCTTCAATTTTGTATCTTCATAGTCCAACAGTCCGGCCAAAGTATATAGTCCGGCTGTCCGAGGACCCCCTAATCCAGGACTCCCTCGGTCTCAACCTGCCTGTCGCTCCGCCACAAAGTAACAGTCGGGGGCCGTCGGGAACCCAGGCCCACCTCTACCGGGATGGAGCCACCTGTCCTTTCAGCCCCCACATCGGAATCACTTGCGGGTACTCTACGAGCCAACCCGACTTTAGTCACCACCCGTATAGTATGTATGTATGTATATACCCGTGATCACCTCCTGAGTGATCACGGCCCGATAGTATAGCATGGCAGACGGACAAGAATGTAGGGCCACTGATGAAGTACTAGCAAACTATACTAAGCATGTAGGATTGCAGGCAAAGGTATCAACAATTGTAGCAACAATGACAGGCTATGCAACAGAACGGGATTAACCGAAAGCAGTAACATGCTACACTACTCTAATGCAAGCAGTAGAGAGAAGGGATAGGCGATATCTGGTGATCAAGGGGGGCTTTCCTGGAAGCTTAGCCGAGAAGGAGGGGTCGTCAACACCGTAGTCGTACTGGGTAGCAGCGGCGTCGGTCTCGTAGTCTACCGGAGAGAAGAGGGGGAAGAAACAATGAATACAATGCAAACAGATGCATATCGATGCAAGACATGACAAGTAACGGTGCCAGGTGTGCCCTAACGCAGTAGGAGGTGATACCGGCGAATGGGGGAAACAACCGGGAAAGTATCCCCGGCGTTTCGCGTTTTCGGACAAATGAACCTGAGGGGGAAAGTTGCGTGTTCGCTATGCTAGGGACGTGTGGCGGACGAACGGACTGCGTATTCGGATTCGTCTAGTCGTTCTGAGCAACTTTGATATATAAATTATTTTCATCCGAGCTACGATTTATTTTATATGATTTATCGAAGTTTAATGCATTTTCTGGAATATTATTAATCCGAATTTAATAGCAAAAATGCTATATGTACACAAAAGTGTACCCAACCAGGCCGCACAGGGATTGACTGGTGGGCCACTGTTGACTGGGTCAACAGCCAGTCAGCAGAGTGTGACTAGTTCAGCCTTATCCACTCAAACAGTGAGCGTGGGTCCCAAGTGTCATGGACACAGTATTAACTACATTTTAACTAATCTAATTTAGGTTAATTAGATGAGGGGCCCATTGGCAGTGTCTGTTTAGGGCATATTTTTATTAATGGCTAATTAGGCAAGGTGGGCCCCTAAGTCAGCGGTCAACCCCTGTTTAATCACGTGCGTGCGTGCTTGTGTATGCTGGCGAACTCCCACGCGGACGAGGGGCTCCGGCGGCAGGCACGGCCCCGGCGAGGCCACGGGCGGGTGCGCGAGCACGGGGTGGCCACGGCGGCGCTGGTGCGGCCGGACATGCGGAGCGGACGCGAGTGGGGCGAGGCCCGGCAGCAGAGGTAGCGGGGCGGGCCGGAGCAAGGGGAAGGCCAGGCATCACGGCAAAGCAGAGGTGCGAGGCGAGGCCAGGGGCGGCTCGGTGGAGGCGGGTGCGGTTCGCGAGCAGCGCGGTCAAGCGCTGTGGCCGGAGCAGCAGCAAGAGCAGCGGTCGCGGTAGTGGCCGGTGCTGTGGAGCGCGGGCGCGGGCGGCACGCGGTCTGACAGAGGCGGGTGCGGCGGCTACGCAGGCGGAGCACGGCGATGCGAGCGGGATGCGGCGACGGCAAGCAGCGCGCAGCAGCTGAGCAGCAGTGGGCGACGACGGAAGTGGCAGGGGCGTGCGCAAGGGAAAGAACAGAGGCGTGCGGCGGGTGTGGTCGTACCACGACGGGGCACGCAGGGGCGTAGCGCGGGCGTGCCGGGGGGAGCCGGGGCACACGCGGCTATGGCCGGTAGCGAGGCGCGGCAGGCGGGGCTCGACGTCAACGAGCGAGGCGAGCACGGGGCGGCCACGGTGCTGCAGCGAGCGCTCAGATGTGTGCTGGGGCGCAGTCGGAGACGGGCATGTGGAGCAGCGGAAAAAGGAGAATAACGAGGGGGAACTGGGAGCTCACGGTGGAGTCGCCGACGAGGTTGAGGGGGCCTGGGGGTGGTCGGAGTCGCCGTGAATCGGCGATGGCGTGCGGCGGCCATAGACGAAGGAGATCGGTCGATGGCGAGGGCGCAGTGTGATTCCAGTTGAAACGATCCTCGTAGTCGACATAGATGGATGCAGCGCACCTCCTGGACACCCAATCGTGGCTCGGAGAAGCTCCTGGTCGCGAAGACGACGACGACGCGAGATGGTGGCTTCGGGCGATGAAGAAGTCGAAGGAGGAGAGTGATGGAGGGGGGAAATGGTCAACCTAGGGTTCCAGAGGGAGAGGGAGGCTATTGGGGTTGATCTTATCCACCCAGGGGAGCCGCGCGATGGACGGCGCGTGGCCATCCGCGGCTGGATGTGCGCCACGGTCTCCCGCGAACAGGAGGAAGAAGAGGCGCGGTTGGGCTGGGCCTGTTTTGCTAACTGGGCCAAGGGGCCCAGTAGATTAGGTTTCTTTTCTTTTTATTAGTATGTTCCCCTTTTTCTTTTCTGTTTTCTTAGTTACTATTGTTTTGTATTTAGTTTAGGTACTAAATAATTTTAGTTAAATGTGCAAAGTATCACATAAATTCTAGGCAATATTTTCGGCTATTCCAACAAGTTTCAAATATTTTGTGATAGTTTACATTTTTATTCAAATTAGATTGTTTCAACAAAAAGCTTATGGGTCAGTTTCAAAATGTTAGGGGCACTTATAGTTTTTGAAAAAGGTTAATTTCTTACATGAAAATTAGGTAGTGAATATTAGCAGCCCAACCTACATTTTTATTTTACCTTTTGAAACTTTTAAATTTTCAAGTTGCATTCGAATTTGAATTTGATCTAGTTTTCAATAAGAGTCGGTTACGCTTAAGAAAAAGGGGTGACATGGCATCATTTGTCAGGGTTTACTGTAGCTTAATTATCGGGGTGTTACAGTTCCGTACCCTACAATAATCTCTTCGTTTATTCTCCGCTATTAGTGACTTTGGAGTGACTCTTTGTTGCACGTTGAGGGATTGTTATATGATCTAATTATGTTATCATTGTTGAGAGAACTTGAACTAGTGAAAGTGTGAAACCCAGGCCTTGTTTCCAAGCATTGCAATACCGTTTTTGCTCACTTTTGTTAATAGTTACCTTACTGTTTTTATATTTTCATATTACAAAAACCTATATCTACCATCCATATTACACTTGTACCACCATTTCTTCGCCGAACTAGTGCACCTATTCAATTTACCATTGTATTGGGTGTGTTGGGGACACAAGAGACTATTTGTTATTTGGTTGCAGGGTTGTTTGAGAGAGACCATCTTCATCCAACGCCTCCCACGGATTGATAAACTTTAGGTCATCCACTTGAGGGAAATTTGCTACTGTCCTACAAAACTATGCGCTTGGAGGCCCAACACGAGTCTACAAGAAGAAGGTTGCGTAGTAGACATCATTCTCTTCGAACTATCGGTTTGGTTTGGCCAACTAGATTGGTTTTCCTTGCAATGGGAGAAATGCTTAGCTTTGGGTTCAATCTTGCGGTGTCCTTTACCAGAGAAAGTAGGGGCAGCAAGGCACGTATTGTATTGTTGCCATCAAGGATAAAAAGATGGGGTTTACATCATATTGCTTGACTTTATTCCTCTACATCGTGTCATCCTACTTAATGTATTACTCTTTTCGTCATGAACTTAATACTCTAGATGCAGGCAGGTGTCGGTCGATGTGTGGAGTAATAATAGTAGATGTAGGCAGGAGTCGGTCTACTTGACACGGACGTGATGCCTATATTGCATAATCATTGCCTTAGATATCGTCTTAACTTTGCGCTTTTCTATCAATTGCTCGACAGTAATTTGTTCACCCACCATATTATTTGCTATCTTGAGAGAAGCCTCTAGTGAAACCTATGCCTCCTGGATCTATTTTCCATCAGATAAGTTTCCGATCTACTATTTTGCAATCTTTTACTTTCCGATCTATAAACCAAAAAACCCAAAAATATTTACTTTATCTTTTGTTTAGTTTTATTTATCTCTATCAGATCTCACCTTTGCAAGTGGCCGTGAAGGGATTGACAACCCCTTTATCGCCCTGGGTGCAAATGTTTGATTGTTTCTGCAAGTATTGGTGATTTGTGCGTTGTCTCCTACTATATTGATACCTTGGTTCTCTAACTGAGGGAAATACTTATCTCTACTTTGTTGCATCACCCTTTCCTCTTCAAGGGAAAAACCAACGCAAGCTCAAGAAGTGGCAGGAAATGATCAAATTGGACACCGGTCTCAGCCAATGGCCGAACGATACGATTCCAATGGTCGGATTTGAGCACAACGGTAACATTTCTTGCAGAGCAAGAAATGCTGACTCCTCGGTCCAAGGCAAATCTCTCGCAGCGAAGAAGATCACAGTCTCTGCTGGCAAGTATTTACTCAGAAGACAAAGAGATTTCTCTCGCATGTTTCATAGGTTGTGGCTAAGCATCACAGCTGATCTAAGCAACGATAACCTATACCCCTCTTAATAGTACGGAGGTCCTATGACTCGATAGACTGAAAGAAGAAGAACGAAATGAATGCTACATCTTCACTTTGTCTTCGACTTCAATCGCAGCAGTCAATTTCTTCGGATGACAGTATCGAAACAAAAGCTTCACTTTAGCAGAAAACTTCGAGGGGTTGATTTCTTCACATCAATCTTCTCGACTCTATCACTTCAACAGATATAGCTTGTTCTTCTCAGCAGCGCAGATATGCTTCAGTGAAGTTCCTCCAACTCTGCACCGGAGACAACATACTCTTCGGTTTTGTTATGGACTTTACTCTCTGTATGCACTCGCAAACAAATTAGTCCATACCTGTTTCTGACAACAATCTCCAAAACACAAGGTAGGTAGATATTGCACCAACAATGGTCGCTCACCAAGGAGCTCGAATATGAGCTCAGTGAGTCTCTAGTCACGGATGTCAGGCACCACAGCGGTGTGGGGTAGTGATGAGAAGGGAGGAAACCATGGTGGAGACGCCCGTCGTCGTAGAGCACAAACGACGTCGATTCGCGGATCCATCATAGCCCTGAACATTCTGCATACCAACATTTCCTGGCCTTCTATGCCATAAACAAACTTTAGAAGATTTTGCAATAAGACATGTGCGAGGTTGGGATCTTTTAGGGTAATCAACAATATATAGATCACCTCTGCGGATATCGGTAAATACCATGTTATGATTGTCTCGACGAAACACTTGGCAATCTACTTTGGTAAATAAGACATTGAAAACAGAGTCAACAAGTCTAGATACGAAAAGAAGATTGTAGCCAAGGGATTCAACAAGCATGACATTTTTAGTAGGGCTATCATGTGATATGGCAACCTTACCAAGGCCAAGTACCTATCCATGGAATTGTCTCCAAAAGTAACATACTTGTGTGGACCATCCTTACTTTCAAGCTCACACATATATTTGTCTCCGATCATGTGATCAGTGCATCCACTATCAAGAATCCACGCTTTTCCTTCGGACATGTAATCTCTTTGAAGATTGGCCATGAGGCTAAGATTCCTCATAATCTTCTCATATTCTTTATTAAATTCTTCAATCTTATCATAGTAGCCATCACTACTGCAGGATGCTGCTAACGTGACACTACAATCAGAGACCCTTCGACGAAACTGTGTGCCATGCAATAATCGCAAGCGGTGGTGTAAAAACCGTCAAAAAAGGTGCAAAACGTTTGCGACAGAGGATGCATCAAACAAGGTTCAGATTTTAGTTGCGTGTGCGATGTAGGGCATACGGTTCAGTTCAATTAACTATTTGCGATGAGGAGGAACAAAAGAAATGGGCAGCTAGATGGACGTGTGTGCAATATACAGCATACGGTTCACTCAGATGAACTATTTGTGATTAGGCAACACAAAAGAAACGGTCAGCCAGATCAAGGTGTGTGCGATGTACGGCATGTGGTTCACTCGGATGAACTGCTTGCGTTCACACAAGAGAACAGAAACGGTTCAATATATCAAGATGTGTGTGATACGCGGCAAACAGGTATGTAATCAGAAATGTGTGCGAAGACCGATAATAACACACACGATTGCTTCTAATAAGACGTATGTGATATGCTCTGTCTACAGAACATCTATTGGCCATTGCGGGACGGGCGGTCATCCGGATACGCCATAAGGATGCGAAGTGGCATCCTAGCTCAGCAAGGACTAGATGTTCCACCAGTAGCTCGTGTAAGAGAACTCTCAAGTTAAGTGTGCTCAGGCTGGAGCAGCCATGAGATGGGTGATTGGATGGGAAGTTGTGTTGATGTTAAATTAACTGATAGGATGGGTCATATTTGTCAAATTAAATGACTGATACGACCCATCCCATGAGTTAATTTAACCTCGAGCTCCTTGTTTTTTATTTTTTTTATTTTTTAACCCATGTTAAAGAAGGTCTACCGCATTACTTTTTGACAATGTGCGATACGTGGCATACAGTTGATCCATCCGACCTGTTTGTGTTGGAATAAGCCGCGTGTGTTGTGGGAAAAGGCTTGCTAGTATTCAACCGTTTGCGATTAATGAATTCATCACCGACGGGTTCCCAAGTGTGGTCCGTGTTCATTTGATCATCATCTACTTCTTGTGCTAGCTCGATGCTCCTTCTATGCTAAGTTTCCATTAATTTGATGGTGTTTTATGAGCACGCCACGGTTTCCCGCCATTTCCTCACATGTTTCCCGCCACCCAGCGATATTGCGCACAAACCTAGGCGGCTCGCGACGCACGGTGGCGACAAGCGCAACCTGTAGCACATCCACCTTTTCCAAGCCTGCCAACCCACCAAAGCGCCGCCTCTGCCATCAACCTCGTCGACGAGGAAAACGAGCAGGCGCAACGGCCCGTCGAGGCCGAGGCGCTCCCCGGCAACGCGATGGACGACGCCGTGATGCACGTCATCGCCGGGGTTTAGCAGACCTTTGGCGCATGGCGCTTGAGCGTCGCCGATCAAGAGGCATGTCAGCACCGACAGGCTGCAGCTCGCCGCACAACATGATCGATGGCGCGCCGCAGAGCAAGCTAGGTGCGTCCGCGCCGATAGGCTGCGGCTCGCCGCATGGCGAGACCGTTGGAGTGCCGCAGAGCGAGAGGCGCGGCGCGCCGCACAGCAAGAGCGGATTCATCGGCGCTTGCCTACTATCGACACGGCGTCACAGCTGGGTACACGTCCCGTCAGTACCCCCATTTCTCGCCAGGAGTGGGCAGAGGCGCTCTGCACCGTACTTGCACCAGAGGTCGGCCGTGTCGTACTTGCACCGGACGCTCGCCGCGCTGTTCGCATGGGTCGCGTCGTTCGCCTTATCCGCGGCCCGCTCGATGCCAACACGCTGGTCGGTAGGCTCGACCGCCTCCTTGGCCCAGGTGTCCACCTGGGCGCGGTAGAGGAACATGGTCGTCGCATCCTCGAGCTGGTGATCTCCGATGAAATCGCCAACTTGGAGCTCGAGATCGCGCTCCAGATGTACCACGAGCGTGTCGACCGCTTGGACGAACGCCTGCACGAGTTCAGGCAGAGCCAAGAGCTACCATAGGCAAGGGCTGCTGGTCATGGTCTCGTGGACGCATTTTATTTTGTTGAGTCGCTTCGACGTGGATAGCTATGTATTCACACCAATCATAGTATTGCTTTGTTTATTCCTCTGTTTCAATGTGTGTACTCTGTTTTCCGTTCTTATATGTTCTGTTTCAATGTGTGTATATATGCTTTCCATTTTGTATATGTGGATGATAACAGCTAGATTCAAATTAGTATACAAAAATAGATAGAAAATGGAATTCATAATATATATATATATATATATATATAGGGATTGACTATTCGTCACCCTGGGTGAGGAATAGTTATTCTTCACCCCCCCTCCCCCTCTATTATATCACCAATGCATTGTAATTTTACGTTCCGTAAGTTTTGTCTTATTTCTGACGTAAAAAGTGACCATAAGAAATATATAATCGCCGTAAAGAATATTTTATGTTATGTAAAATTACAAACGTAAAAACATAGTGTAAAATATATATAGACTTTAAATTTTCTTGTCTTATGACCTATATTTTTATTTTCTTATACCAAATTTTACGTACTAAATCAATAGAAGTGTAACTATTTGAATTCCAAATGTAATTTAATTATGAAGTGATCGTAAAATTACCTCGGGTGAAGAATAACTTATTCTGCACCCTGGGTGATGAATAGCATCACTATATATATATATATATATATATATATATATATATATATATATATATATATATATATATATATAGTGCAGAACAGCTAACCCTACGCGCCAGTCCTAATTAGGCGGGCAGTTCGCTCGGCAGGAATAGACCTCTACCGCCCTGATTAATTGAGGGTAAAACTGATAGAAAAATGGTAATGGGTTTAATTTGGTTACCATCCCACGTGGTCCACGTACACCCCGGCCAGAGGAACCACTCTCCGACAATGGTAAAAGTGCTAGCATATATTGTAATGGGCTGCTACGCATGCACTGCCCTTCCGTCCTGTGGTTCCTTTTTGCTAATGATAGTAAAAGTTGTTGGCATATGTGGTAAAGGAATATAGAGCTTTACCGGACGCACACAATACGCCTACAACTCCTATGATGAATGGCAGTAAAAATAGTGGCAGATATGGTAACCAGAATTAAACCATTACTGGTTGACACATTGCACACCTATGTCCTTAAATCGTAAAATATTCTGGCCACATAGTAATGCTGAAATGAGAAAAGGTGTTACTTGTAGTAAATGCTTTAACAGAGACCCACTCATAGTAATAGTGTTACTACTATTGTAAAGAAATATAAGAGCGCTTAGATCATTAAAATAGTGATCTAAATGATTTTATACTTCTTTATGGTGGAAGTACGAGAAAACTATTATTACCTGATACGTGGTAGGTGTATTACCATTCTGTAATTGGCATTACGATCAAATATTAGGGATTGACACTGATTTTTTACATGGAGTGGAGAGATGTTCATAATCCACCTTAGTAAAGTTTCTTGGGAAACATGGTAATGAAACTAATTGGGTTACTATCTGCCTACACCACACCCCCTCATGCAGACTTAAATCCACGTTGAACATAGTAACAGAGTTAATCGGGTTACCGCCTCACGCACGTCGTCCCGTCACAAACATATTTAAATCCACCCTGGTATAATTGTCCAGCAAACATAGTAATTGAATAAAAAATAAAAAAATCTAATTGAACTAATTAGATTATCATATGCAACACACAACTCGTCCGCTCGCAGAATTGAATCTACCATGCTATTTGAACCAACAATATATAGTAAACGTAGCTCTAGCTAGACCGATGGTAAAACCTTTTTGTTTCATCCTAATAAAGTCAGGTATACATAGCGTCCATGCCCGTTTTTGCAGCAAAGTTGTGGTTCTTTCGTTGTCAAATAGACATATGTTGCTTTACTACAAATAGAAATACAAGTTCACATCCGTGCACATCAAAGTTTACAATGATTTCTTATATAAATGCAAATGGACAACGCTTTTTGTAGGTAGAAATCTAGTCACACTGATCGAAGAAAAAAAACACAAGTCCACTGCGACTAGCCATGAGCTTTTACAAAAAATATCATTACCATCAATTAGTGCGCTCTTACTATCCACAAGTGTGCTTTTACGTTGGATTTGATGGTCAAATGCTGCTAGTAAAACTTTGTAGCACATTACTATGTCATATCCATTTTTTACCCTTGATTTGGAGGCAACCCAGGTAGCGCACGGGGAGTTGCTTTTCTTATTTGAGTTGTCGGTTGTGTGGGGAGCGCGCGCCGGCCGGAGCGCAGAATAAGTGATTTTGCGCTCAGGATTAGCAGAATAACTATTCTGATAACACTTCCGCACTGCACGCTTAACGCAAGTGGACGTCATTGTTTGAACAAAGTGTGCTGCAGCACTCAGGCGAGTGAACTTCCCGTCGCAAAAAACTGCACGCTGTGTTTTTTGGTACCTTTTTTGCTCTAATTTTTTAACCGTTTGTCGGAACGATACGTGTAATATACCGTTGAAAAGCTATGGATTAGGCGCTACTTCGCCATGTTGAACACTTTTTGAGATTCCTCACGGTTTAAGAGCAGTTTTGAAATTGGTGCGACCCACGACGAGTAGCAGCGAGCGTTTTTCGCATTTTTTTTCTAAACCGCTCGTCGGAATGAAGCAAATGATACACCGTTTGAAAGATATCATCGAGGCACATCTTTTTGATATGTATTATTTTCTCTAATTCATTACGGTTTAAAAGAAGTTTCAAATTTACTAAATCGCGGAATTCTGTTTAAAAAAAATCAAATTTTTGGTACTGTTTTTGCTCTAGTTTCTAACCGTTTGCCTAAACGAGGTGTGTAATATACCGTTGAAAAGCTATGGACGAGGCGCAACTTTCATATGTTGAAATATTTTTGAGATTCCTTACGGTTTTTAGTTAATTTTGAAAATCGTGCGGCTGACGACGAGAGGCGGCGGCCGTTTTTCGTGAAATTTTTACAAACCGCTCGTTGGAATGATCCAAACAATACGCCGTTGGAAAGATATCGCCGAGACGCAACTTCTTCATGCAGAACGCTCTCTCTAATTCCTTACGTTTTAAGAGCAGTTTTGAAATTATCAAAATGTGGATACTCTGTTTTTCGCGACACCAAAATCGACGCGTGTACTGCATCAAACAGAAGAATGCACTGCTTCAGATGAAAAACCGCACTGCATCGAACGAGCAAGCGCACTTCATGATTTCTTTTGTCGGACGTAAAAAAATTAAAGACGAGTGAGTGAATCGCGCTTCACGTCGTACATAAGTGAACCGCAACAGTATGGAGAAGTGAACCTCATTATTGTATGGAGAAGTGAACCTCATTATTTTTTTGTCGTTTACATGACATTTTTTTTGCACTTCACAACGGTAGGTAGTGAACCGCGACACATACCAAAAGTGAACCGCATTACTTTTTCTACTTTTCCTATTTTTTTGCGTTTTTACTTTTTGGGTCTAAGTGAACCGCAAGACTCTTGAAAATGAGCCGCAAGCACTCTCGAAAGTGAACCACACTACTCTTTTTTAGTATTTTAAACTTCTTCAACGAACACAACATAAACAGTTTGCAAATACATTTTTTTAAATGAAGTGTACTACAAAGTCCTTCGGAGCGGACATTTTTAAAGACCGGAGTGCACTCCATTTTTCTTTTTCTTTTTCTCTACAGAGTTTTGATTTTCCCGTAATGCACTGCATATATATATTTTTGGTTTAAAATTGAAATATGCACTGCGGGGACGAGGCGAGAGGACTGCACTTTTTGTTTGCACGCTACATATTACACACAAGCATTCATCCACATCCATTTTCTACTCTCATTTCCTGTCTGCATTTTCTCAAACAACAAAATGAACTTCTTTTAATGGAACAATGGGCAGGGAGTGGGGGCATCTGAATCCAGCCGAAATGCAATCTGGTCGAACGAAACTGCAAATGGACATTTTTGTCTAAAAAACTGCAAATGGATATTCAACCAAGCTGCACATGGGAGATCATGTTAACTGCAGCTGACGTGTCCCCTGTGGCCAGAGGCGGCACGGGGTGGAACCAAGGGAACTGCATGTAAAATGATCTGAACCTAGGTAACAATTTTTGTACAAACAAGCCCCAACAATTTTTGTGGAACAAGCCTCTAGCAAAATTACATATTTTCTGGAAAACAATAGCAAAACAGTAAAGTGAATTGGGGGTCGCTGTCCACATTGAAGCCGGAGAGGAGAGGAGGGCAAGGGAGAAGAGCTAGCCGGTGTGATGGGGATCCCGCGCAGTGGAGCTCGCTGTTAAGCACTAGAGGAGATGGATCTGTGGGTGGGGGACGGGGGCAGCCGCTCGTCGGGTGGTCGTGCCAGAGCTCACCATGGAAGGGGATGGGGGCACTGGTGACGTCTTGCCGGTGGTGCTCGTGCAGGGAAGGAGGAAGGGCCCTCGACGGACTTCACGCACGTCAGCGAGCTGCACCAACGCGACTGACGTACTGCACGTCGTCGGGGCCGGATAGCAACAAAACGCCCATCTGCACTGCACCGAGGAGTCAGGCATTTTTGCAGTGCTATTGCACAACCAAAATCTGAAAAAAGCCTGAACTGCAACCCAGCGATGCACCGCACCTCATCGAGCGACCCAGGCGAACTGCAGGCTGGAGCGGATCTGGCTGATGGCGGCCGGATCCAGAGCGGCTGCGACGGGCGAGCTTGAGTCAGATGGCCATGACGGCTCCTGCGGCACAAGTGTATGAGGGAGAGGTGAGGAGGAAGAAGGAAAGGAGAGAGAGGAGGGGCGACTCGCCTCCGGTGCTACTCCGGCCGTCCGGCGCGGCGGCGTGGGGAGGGCGGGCGGCTGGGACCCGTGCGGCGGCTGAGAGATTGAGGAGCGGGAGACGAGGGGAGGTGGATCCGGATCCCACTGGATCCAGTGGTTGCTTGGCGGTGGGAGTACGTGGTGGGGACGGTGGGAGTGGGGGCGCCGGAAGAAGGAGGTTGCGGGGCGCCGGCGACGGCGCTGGGCGGGACCTCCTGGCGTCGGTGGTGCCTGTCGAAGTGGGCAGCGCAGGGAGAGAGGTGGGCGGGGAGCACGGGGAGAAAAGGCAGGGGCATGGTGGCGCGTCGGTTGGGGTGGCTGGGCGGCGAGGAGAAGGTGGGTAACGGGGCGGCGGGCCGCAGGAAGGGGGAACCGGCGGCGGAGGGTTGGCGCAAAGGAGAAGGTGGAAGAGTGGTGGTGGTCGGGGGCCGTGTCGTGGCCTCGTGGGGGTAGGTGGTGGGGGTCGGTTGCGGGAAGGAGGTGGGTCAGGTGGGAGCAAGGTTTTCCCCCTTGCTGCAGTTTGTTTTTCGTGTGGTGCTTGTATACCTGGCCAAACGGGCCGGTTCTGGCGGGCCGGCACGATAGCCCGTGTGCCTGGCCCATCACGGGCCGGCACGGCACGAGGCTATGTGGGCCGTGCCTGGCACGCGGCCCTGCTTGGGCCGTGCCTGGGCTGCTATGCCTGGCACGCGTGCCAGCCCGGCACGGCACGCCCAGTAACAGGCCGGCACGGGCACGACCCAGCCCGGCACGGCACGGGAGCACGATGCGCATGGCACGGCACGGGAGTACGTGAGCGAGGGAGGGATCCGTTGGCATATGTTCGTTGGACGCTTCGATCGAGGGAGCGGGGGGGCTGGGGGAGCGGGGCAGCGGGGGTTTAGGAGGTTTAGTGGGATTTAGGGGGGGTTTGGGTGGGGTTTGGCCATATTTGGGGCTGTTTAAGTATATTTAGTTGCAAATTTGAATATTTGAACATTGGAGGGCAAATTTGGTCTAAAAAATGTCAGCTTTTTGCTATAAAAAGGGCTGCCCACCCCTCTCATTCCTCACACTCAAACCTCCTCTTCCTCTTATTTCTCACACTCAACACATGGATGATCCCATGGGTAGTGATCCCAACCGGTTCAACTTCAATACTAGTGACTTAGATGTTGACATCCCCGAGTGGATCGATCCCACAGCCACAACCCACACATATCCTTCTTCCGATGAGTATACCGGCAGCCATTCCACTTCCCAGTCCAGTACCTCCACCTCCATCGGCACAAAGAGGGTTCGACACAAAACCTCGTCGTGCTGGGAGTATTTCGTTGAAGAAATAGTCGTGGAGGACGGTGTCAACGTGCTGAAAGCTCGGTGCAAGAGGTGCGGCCACTTGCTTTCCTCGGGGGGAAAGGAGGAACTGGCCACCTCCTCAGGCACAACCTCATGCACCAAAACGCGGACAAGCGGTCTGCGGGGACACAGGCCACGCTCAAGTTCAACCCCGACGGTACGGTACGCAATTTCACCTATGATCCTGCTCTTCATAGAGAAGGAATTTGTCGTTTAATTGCTTCTAATGATTTACCATTAGGTTTCGGTGAGTCTGAAGGTTTTGTCGAATACATTCAAACTGTGCATACTCCTAGTTTCAAATCAGTTTCTAGACAAACTACATCTAGGGATATGAAAAAATTATGCAAAACTAGTCTTCAGACAATAAAAGATTATTTTACTACATGCACTTTTTCAGTCTCTTTAACATTTGATATCTGGAGTGGTCGGGCAAAGCAAGACTACATTAGTGTGGTCGCTCATTATGTTAACGAAAAATGGGAACTACAGAAAAGAATTATAGGATTCGAATTAATTGACGAAGCACATACTGGTGAAAACATAGCTCAAGCTGTACTTAATGTTGTGTCAGAATTTGGTCTGACCGACAAGATATTTGCAGTAACTTTGGATAATGCTTCATCAAATACAACTGCAATGGAGAGCCTCAGTCCTCTGTTTTCTGTATATGCTGCATCTTTTTTATTGCATCAACGTTGTGCTTGCCATATAATTAATCTTATTGCTAAATGTGCTATGAAGAGATGTGAGGGAGCCATTGAGATTTTACGCAATGCAATTTCTTTTCTTGGTAACTCTAATCAGCGAATTAGTAGTTACCAGAGATATTGCATAGCAATAGAAAAAACTCCTCATAAGTATAATCTAGACATGCCTGTTAGATGGAACTCTACATATATGATGCTTAAGGCAGTCATCCGAGACGAAGTTCAATTCTCGGGATGGATTAATGCAAATATGGGGAGAGAATATATCACTAGTGATACTTGGGAAATTGCTAAAGGTTTGGTCAAGTTTTTAGAAATATTTTATGAGGCAACAGTTTCTTTGTCTGGGGTTTATTATCCCACATCTCCTTTAATGATGCACACTCTTGTAGACATTGCATCTCACTTGAAAGCATACGAACATACTAATTTATTAATGCCTATGGTTTCTCGCATGAAACTTAAATATTGCAAATATTGGGCGAAAATTCCTATTTTGTATTCATTTGCATTTATCTTGGATCCTAGGGTTAAACTTGAACTGTTTGCTAGTGCACTTGTTGTACTAACTGGGGCCCTAGGGATAGATTATATTTCTTATTCCACTGAGGTTCGTGATATGCTTTCTGAAGTTTATGCTAAGTATGATCAAAAGTATGCCGGAGTTCGCATGCAACGACCTCCACCTGCACCAACCACAGGGAAAAAGAAAGGAGCATGGAGCAAGTTGTTTGGTTCTACCACCTCTGCAACGAGCTCTTCCACATCAGGCCCATCGCCTGTGCTTTTGGGTGGTGGGGAGTTAGCGAAGTACCTCAACAGCGATAAAGTCAACTTCAATGAAGAGGAAGAGGAAGACTTCGACATAATTCAGTGGTGGCATGAACACAAGCTTACATATCCGGTGCTTTCCATATTAGCACGGGATGTATTATCAGTACCCGTCTCATCGACATCATCGGAGTCTGCTTTTAGCCTAGCTGGAAGAATACTTGAGGAAAGAAGAACGAGTTTGACCCCGGATATGGTGAGAACACTCATGGCCGTGAAAGACGGAGAACTAGCCAAAAGGAAAGCCCAACACACCGCTGAAAACAGAGAACTGATGGCCACGTTCGAAAATCTCGAAGATGATGAAGACGAATAGTAGTTGTAGTCTTTCTATTTTCTTTTGTAATTTTCTTATGCTTTTGTATTTTTCTTATGCTTTTGTAATTTTCTTTTTCTTCTGTAATCTAGAGCGTGACTTTGTACTCTTTTACTTCCCAGGGATGGAAGGTTTTAATGAGGCAGTCACTAATAAAGCTCAAGATTTATCCCATATGATGTCACTTTGCCTCATTTTATTTTTTTCTATATTTTTTGGAGTTATTTGTGCCAAACGTGCCTAACCGTGCCTAACTCCGGGACAGCGAAACATGTACTAGAAAAACAGCGAAACATGAGTACGTGACGTGCATGCATCGATGGCACAAGCCAACGAGCGCGCCAGTAGCCCTGCACCGCCCCTGCGCGCCTGCTCCAGCCCATATACTCCAGCCAGACGTGCTTTTTTTAAAAAAAAATCGGGCCACCTCGTGCTGGCGGGCCACCTCGGGCCACACGTGCCTACGGGCCAGCACGTTTAGCCAGGGGGCCGTGCTTGGGCCTCGAAGGCCAGCACGCGTGCCGGCCCGGCACGGCACGACTAGTTCGCGTGCCTCAGCGGGCCGTGCCGTGCCTGGCCCGTTTATCTCAGGCCGGGCCGTGCCGTGCCGGGCCGGCCCATTTGGCTAGGTATAGGTGCTTGCCTGTTCGGTTCGGGTGGATGGATTAACAGGGTGTTAGCAGAATAAGACTAGTGTTAGCAGAATAAAAGTCTTAAAGGTGTTATCATAATAAACCCATATATACATATATATAAATATAAAATATCATCACATATACGTGATGATACTTAACTACTAGGTACAATGCATAAAATTAAAAACGAACAATACTAAAACTAATGATCCCTCCTGGGGCTAGTATTCCGGCAGCCCCTCGCCAGCAGCTTCCTGGTGCGCGACGTCTTCCCAGTGCAAACGTAGTACTCCGCCTCCTCCGCCTCATAGCGCTTGACGTACCGATCTGCCTCTTGCTGGCGGACGAGCGCGAACGATCTTGCCATTTTGTTGGGCGCCCACCGGAGCTCCTCGTCGGTGGCACACTGGAGCTTATCGGCCTACCTCCACGCAGCGACGAGGCGCCCAGCGCCTTTGACCTTCCTCGCGAAGTACCCGTCTTCTTACACCTCCTCCGCACGACGACGCGCCCGCCCCCAAAGCTCCGCCCCCTCCTTTTTCCAGGCAACATCACGGGCTTCACATGCCGCCTGGTACCTGGCTTCCTCCTCCGCCATCTCCTTCTTGAACGCCACTTGCCTGGCTTTCTCAGCCGGCGGCAGCGACTTCCACTGACGAAGATTGTACTGGCCCCAAAACCAATCCAAAGTTGGGGGGTCCGGCGTAACCTCGTCCGGCGGCGCGTAGGGGTCCTCATCGCAGCTATTCGACTGGGCGTCCTCGCGGGGCAGCGACTCCTCGTCGGCGCGTGGGCAGACCGGCGGCGCCAGGGCAGAGATTTGAGAGAGAGAGAGAGGGCGAGCGAGGGGAGGATATAGATGAGAACGCAGGCGGGAGGACGTGAGCAAGGTAGTATTTATTGGCGGCAGGAATCTAGATCGACAGGAACAGTACACACGCTGGCCGCCGGAATTTACGAGTGTCGTAGTTTGAATTACACACGATTCCCGAAGCAAAATCCGTGCATGAACATAATAGCCGACGGTTTCCAATACAGAACCGTGTCTGATTAATGATCCCCGCCACTCACCTACCAAACCTCGAGCCGCGGGATAGAGTGCCAATCATGTGAGGGCCGGTTGTCTTGCCAGATCTTTACATTTTCTTTTTTGAACACCAGATATTTACATCGTCTAATGATTTTTTAACTCGCACACAAGTACACAAAATATGATTTTTCAAACCGTTATGGTTGGCCGTTGCATGTAGATGTAATTCAAATTGGAATTACGGTCATTAAATGGCTAGAAAATCACTTAAATGTTTTTAAAAGGTCAAATGACCCCTAAAATGTATTAGTGCACGTTAAACGTAGAAAAAAATTGAAGTCCGTAAGAGGAAGCTATCTCCCATTCGTCAGCAAACATGCATTGTTCCCTCTCGGAACCACGAACCTTCTAGTGAGTTGCTGCGGACTGTGAGGGGGTGTGTCCAAACTTTCGTCAAACAGGCCAAATTTTTTACCACATCATCTTGGTAGCATGACATTACATCAAACAAGTTTTCATGTTGTTCTAATCATTTTTTAATATTTTGGAATTAAAATGCCATGGCACTCCATGCATGTGCCCATGTCGTGAGACCAATATGTTTGAACATTCCTTCTATTTTACTGCACATGGAATTAACTCGCACACAAGTAAACAAATATGATTTTTCAAACCGTTATGGTTAGCCGTTGCATGTAGATGTAGTTCAAATTTGAATTACGGTCATTAAATGGCTAGCAAATTACATAAATGTCTTTAAAAGGTCAAATGACCGCTAGAATTTTCCAAAATTTCACAGTACAGTTGTAGTAGTGCACGTTAAACGTAGAAAAAATTTGAAGGCCGTAAGAGGAAGCTATCTCCTATACGTCATCAAACATGCATTGTCCCTCTCGGAAGCACGAGCCTTCTAGTGAGTTGCTCCGGTTTGTGAGGGGTGTGTTTTCAAACTTTCGTCAAACATGCCAATTTTTTTACCACATCATTTTGATGGTATGAAATTACATCAAGCAAGGTTTCATGTTTTTCTGATTATTTTTTAATTTTTTGGAATTAAAATGCCATGTCACTCAATGCATACATATGCAAGTGTCCATGTCGTGAGACAAATATGTTTGAAAATTCCTTCTAATTTACTACACATGGAATTAACTCGCACACAAGTACACAAATATGATTTTTTAAACCGTTATGGTTAGCCGTTGCATGTAGATGTAGTTCAAATTTGAATTACGGTCATTAAATGGCTAGAAAATCACCTAAATGTTTTTAAAAGGTCAAATGACCCCTAGAATTTTCCAATTTTTCACATTATAGTTGTAGTAGTGCACGTTAAACATAGAAAAAAAATTGAAGGCCGTAAGAGGAAACTATCTCCCGTTCGTCATCAAACATGCACTGTTCCCTCTCGAAACCACACGAGCCTTCTAGTGAGTTGCTCCGTTTGTGAGGGGTGTGTGTCCAAACTTTTGTCAAACATGCCAATTTTTTTACCACATCATCTTGGTGGCATGACATTACATCAAGCAAGGTTTCGTGTGTTTCTGATTTTTTGGAATTTAAATGCCATGGGACTCCATGCATACATATGCATGTGTCCATGTCGTGAGACCAATATGTTTGAAAATTCTTCTAATTTACTGCGCATGCAATTAACTCGCACATAAGTACACAAATATGATTTTTCAAACCGTTATGGTTAGTCATTGCATGTAGATGTACTTCAGATTTGAATTGCGTTCATTAAATGGCTAGAAAATCACTTAAATGTCTTTAAAAGGTCAAATGACCCATAGAATTTTCCTAATTTTCACATTATAGTTGTAGTAGTGCATGTTAAACGTAGAAAAATTTGAAGGCCGTAAGAGGAAACTATCTTCCGTTCGTCATCAAACATGCATTGTTCCCTCTCGGAACCACGAGCCTTCTAGTGAGTTGCTCCGGTTTGTGAGGGGTGTATGTCCAAGCTTTCGTCAAACATGCCAATTTTTTTACCACATCATCTTGGTGGCATGACATTACATCAAGCAAGGTTTCATGTGTTTCTGATATTTTTTAAATTTTTTGGAATTAAAATGCCATGTCACTTCATGCATACATATGCATGTGTCCATATCGTGAGACAAATATGTTTGAAAATTCTTCTAATTTACTGCACATGGAATTAACTCACACACAAGTACACAAATATGTTTTTTCAAACCGTTATGGTTAGGCGTTCCATGTAGATGTAGTTCAAATTTGAATTATGGTCATTAAATGGCTAGAAAATCACTTAAATGTCTTTAAAAGGTCAAATGACCCCTAGAATTTTTCACATTACAATTGTAGTAGTGCACGTTAAACATAGAAAAAATTTGAAGGCCGTAAGAGAAATCTATCTCCCATTCGTCATCAAACATGCATTGTTCCCTCTCGGAAACACGAGTCTTCTAGTGAGTTGCTCCGGTTTGTGAGGGGTGTGTGTCCAAACTTTCGTCAAACATGCCAATTTTTTACCACATCATCTTGGTGGCATGACATTACATCAACCAAGGTTTCATGTGTTTGTGATATTTTTTTATTTTTTTGGAATTTAAATGCCATGGCACTCCATGCATACCTATGGATGTGTCCATGTCGTGAGACCAATATGTTTGAAAATTCCTTCTAATTTACTGCACATGGAATTAACTCGCACACAAGTACACAAATACGGTTTTTCAAACCGTTACGGTTAGCCGTTGCATGTAGATGTAGTTCAAATTTGAATTACGGTCATTAAATGGCTAGAAAATCACTTAAATGTATTTAAAAGGTCAAATGACCCATAGAATTTTCCTAATTTTCACATTACAGTTGTAGTAGTGCACGTTAAACGTAGAAAAAATTTGAAGGCCGTAAGAGGAAGCTATCTCCCGTTCATCATCAAACATGCATTGTTCCCTCTCGGAACCACGAGCCTTCTAGTGAGTTGCTCCGGTTTGTGAGGGGTGTGTGTCCAAACTTTCGTCAAACATGCCAATTTTTTTACCACATCATCTTGGTGGCATGACATTACATCAAGCAAGGTTTCATGTGTTTCTGATATTTTTTTTAATTTTTTGGAATTGAAATGCCATGTCACTCCATGCATGCATATGCATGTGTCCATGTCGTCAGACAAATATGTTTGCATACATCTAAGAACAAGTTTAGGTAGACCTCTAACAATGAGATTAATGATTCTTAGTTTACGAAGCGTGTCAAGTTCTTCCTCGGGAGTGGGGTGCAAGGGACCAATGGGAGGCGCACAAGGACTATATATGAATATACTTGCTTAAGTTGAAATCATCAAATATATGATGCATTTCATATCTTCAAAAGTTATAGTACTCTCCATTGAGAATGGGCACTCTACATCTAAGACTCGCCAACGTAGACACATCCATCCTTTTGCAAGGCGATTAAACCAAAGCGATGGAGACAAAAGCTCTGAAATCACTTGTAGGATCAAAAGGATAGGTCTAGAGGGGGCAAATAGACACTAACAAGGCCAAAGGTGCAATTTTAATTCTCTTTAAGTTTAGGCAGATTTTAGCACAAGTTAAGTGGCAAGCAATACAATCTACACGTGCATATCTAGACTATGGGCGGTGGATACTAAATGACATGCAAGTGCAAAAAAGTAAAGGTATGGAGTTTTGAAGATCAAAAGAAATGAAGACATGGATATTTTTCCCATGGTTCTAATAGGTGGTGCTATCATACATCCACATTGATGGAGACTTCAAACCACAGAGGGTAATGGTTGTGCGAGTCCATGGAGGGCTCCACCCACGAAGGGTCCATGAAGAAGCAACCTTGTCTATGCCATCATGGCTTACGCCCATGAAGGACTAGCCTCACTCAGAGTAGATCTTCATGAAGTAGGTGAACTTCTTGCCCTTACAAACTGCTTGGTTCAACTCCATAAGCTTGGAGGCTCCCAAGTGACACCGAACCAATCTAGGAGACACCACTCTCCAAAACGTAATAGATATTATTGTTGATGATGAACTCCTTGCTCTTATGCTCAACACTCAATCACTCCTCACAATTTTGGCTATGTGGTGAGAGAAGGATTGGAGTGGAAAGTAACTTGAAGAAGCTAGAAATCAAGGATCAAAGGTTGGATTGGAATCCCCTTGATTTGAACCCAAGTGTAGCTGGTTTCCTCTCAGAAAATGGATATGAGAAGTGGTAGCTTCAAACTGGTTGCTCTTTCTAAGAGTTGGCATAATGGGTGGGGTATATATAGGCAGCACCAACACTCCAACCGTTACACACCTTTATGCACTACTCGGTGGGACTGGGTGAACACTAGGAAGACCGAATAGTACAAAAGATCTAAACTTTAGGCTTTTCGGTGAGACTGGATGACACAACTCGGAGGGATCGATGGGTAATGACCACACTTCGGTGTCACTATCGGTGCAACAAACCCTGGGTCTGTTGCCCAGACTATGCACAGGCATGGGAACAAGATTGAAGCACCAGCCCAAGTCGGAGTGCAAGAACCCCACAGATTCGAAGGACCAACATGTAGATCAGAAGGAACAAGATCAAGCTAGAGAAGCAAGGTATCGTCAAGAGAGAAGCCTCCCTTGCCGGGCAGGCGAGCCCGGCAAGGGGCGAGGCCACCCCCAGAAACAGACAACCAGAGCGCCCCGGCAGGGCCTGCCAGGGCTCACAGAGGCAAAACCACCTCACCAACCGCCCTACCACGACCCACGTCGTCGATCAGTGCAGTGTCAAGCCGCGAGATGATTAAGTGGCAGCCATTCGCCACATGGCAGCCCTTTCCTACAGGAGAAACCCACAGATGACTCCCGTCCTTTGACGTGTCAAGCGAGCAGGTGCGGAGCTGGAGGGATAGCCCGGCAAGCCTTGCCGGGCAACTAGTGATGTGACACTAAGCGGTGCATTTAATGCGCCCTGTCAGACCACAGAGTTAGGTATGATAGCACTGTTTGCTATCTTATCAGTGCATCATGACTACATTGTAACTGTGGTAACCCCTTGATCTATAAAAGGAGGCCCATGGCAACCGTAGAAAGGGTTAGAAGGTTGGATAACTCACGCCCCCATACGAGCGTAGTCGCTGCTGCCCGAGGCAACCCTTTCCGGGCAAGTGTACTACGCACCACCACCACCTTTCCACCATCAATCCACCAAAGCAGGAGTAGGGTTTTACGCCTCGCGGCGGCCCGAACCTGGGTAAAATTGCATGTGTGATCTCTGCCATGGTGCCCCTCGCTCGTCTGCTCTTTGTGCAACGTGTCGCCCCCTACCGAACCAGCAAGGGACCCCCAGGTCCCATCGGTGGCCGTGGTTTCCCGCGACAGTCACCGATTGAAACCTTTCGAAAATTCTAAAATGATTGCAATTGGTTACAGAGGGTTGGTCAGTGGTTTCGGTGGGACTGAAGGGTCATCTCATCGAGAGAGAGTTGCTAGGGTTTAGGTAGTGACTATGTCAGGAGTTTCTCGGTGTGTCCGGATAGGAGTGGTTTGCTGGAACTAAGATAGACTTTAGGGTTTTGGACACAGATGAATGTGAGAGTGTGGCTGAGGGTTTTGGAGTGATAACCCACAAGTATAGGGATCCTTTGTAGCCTTTTTTGATAAATAAGAGTGTCGAACCCAACGAGGAGGTAATGGTAGAACAAATATTCCCTCAAGTTCTACTGACCACCGATACAACTCTACATACACTTAATGTTTGCTTTACCTAGAACAAGAATAAAACTAGAAGAACTTTGTAGGTGTGGATAAGTTTGCAAGATAATAAAGAGCGTGAAAATACAAGTTAGGTGATGTTTAAATAAAGAAACAATTAACTTAGTAAAACGAGTGTGGATTGGTGGTGGTAGGATTTGCAGAATTGTTCCTTAGCAATTGACTACGTTGCTAGACCGATAGCAAGTTTTTATATGGGAGAGGCCACTGCTAGCATGTCGCCCCTTACTTCAAATTCTATGCACTTATGATCGGAACTATTAGCAAGCATCCGCAACTACTGACGTTCATTAATGTAAAACCCATCCATAGCATTAAGATATATATTGGTCCCCCTTCAATCCCGTATGTATCAATTTCTATGGTAGGCTAAAGCTTCTGTCACCCTTGCCCTCCAATGCATAGTCCTAAATCAACATACAACTAACCCTATGGTTTGATCCACACGCGCACTCATATGATGGGAACCAAAGTACAGCAACATAACCACAAGCAAATTAAACCAACAATAGCAATTCACCAATTACTGGTAGGACAACAAAAATCTACTCAGACATCATAGATGGCAACATATCACTGGATAGTAATATGAAGCATAAAGCACCATGTTCCAGTAAAGGGTACATCGGGTTGCGGGAGAGTGGACCGCTCAACATTGACGGGGTAAGGTGATGAAGATGTTGGTGAAGATGACGGAGTTGTTGGAGTAGATCGTTGTCACACGATGATTGCCCCGGCGGCATTTCGACGCCACCGGAGAGAGGAGGAGAGAGCCCCCCTCCTTCGTCTTCTTCCTTGGCCTCCCCCTAGATGGGAGGAGAGTTCCCCCTCTGTTCCATTGCTGTCATGGCGGCGGAGGGGTAGGAGCCCCTCCTAGATTGGATCTCCCTCTCTGTTATCTTCTATTTCGCGTTCCTGTTTTCTGGCCCTTCACCGTTTCTTATATTCCCGGAGATCTGTAACTCCGATTGCACTGAGATTTTAACATGATTTTTGTGTGGATATAAGCTTCCTTGCACCCGAACTAGAGCTCTAGATGACTTACAAGGAGGGCACAAGACACCTAGGCGCGCCCTGGTGAATCTTGGGAGTTGTGGGCCCCCTTTTGCGTTGATTCCACCTCCCAAAAATCACATATATTCCAAAATAATTCTCTGTAATATTTTTATCGCGTTTGAACTTCCTTTGATATGGATGTTCTACGAAACAAAAAACATGCAACAAATAGGAACTGGCACTGGGCACTGGATCAATATGTTAGTCCAATAAATCATATAAAATGTTGCCAAAAATATGTGAAAGTTGTATAACATTGGCAAGAACAATCAAAAAATATAGATACGACGGAGACGTATCAACATCCCCAAGCTTAAATCCTGCTCGTCCTCGAGTAGGTAAATGATAAAAAAGATAATTTTTTATGTGGAATGCTACCTAGCATAATCTTGATAACATATCTAATCATGGCATGAATATTAAGACACGAATGATTCAAAGCAATAGTCTAGTATTTGACATAAAGATATCAATACTCAGGCATCCCAATAAACAATCTTGTCTTTCAAAATATCAATGCTAAAGAAAGCTATCCCTGCAAAATCATATAGTCTTGTAATGCTCTGTCTTCTTAACACAAAGTATTTATCATGCACAACCCCGATGACAAGCCGAGCAATTGGTTCATACATTTTAACGCGCTTCAGCTTTTTGAACTCCCACGCAATACATGAGCGCAAGCCGTGGATATAGCACTATGGGTGGAATAGAATATAATGACAGGGGCAAACATAAAGAAGACAAAAAAGTAAGAAAGTCTCACATTGACGCGGCTTACCGACGGGCTATGGAGATGCCCATCAATTGATATCAATGCGAGGAGTAGGGATTGCCATGCAACAGATGCACTAAGAGCTATAAGTGTATGAAAGCTCAACATGAAAACTAAGTGGGTGTGCATCTAACTCTATAATAAAATATTCCCACTAGTATATGAAAGTGACAACATAGGAGACTCTCTATATGAAAAACATGGTGCTACTTTGAAGCACAAGTGTGGAATTAGGACGCCCCTTCCATCTTTTCTCTCATTTTTTTCTTTTCTTTTTTCCCTTTTTTTCTTGGGCTCTTTTTGGCCTCACTTTTTTTCTTTTTCTTTTTATATTTATCCAAGGTCTCATCCCGACTTGTGGGGGAATCATAGTCTCCATCGTCCATTCCTCACTGGGACATGCTCTAATAATGAATTAATAATGATGATCATCACACTTCTATTTACTTACAACTCAAAAGAAATAAAAATTACAACTTGACACCTAGAGCAAAGTATGACTCTATATGAATGCCTCTGGCAGTGTACCAGGATGTGCAATGATCTAGCATAAAAACGATATAAAAAACAGACAAGCCATGGAAATATCATGCTAGCTATCTTACGATCATGCAAAGCAATATGACAATGAATGCTCAAGTCATCAAAACGGAAGGTGGAAGTTTCATGGCAATATATCCTAGAATGGCTATGGAAGGACCATAATAGATAGGTATGGTGGTTGTTTTGAGGAAGATATAATAAGGCTTATGTGTGATAGAGCGTATCATATCACGGGGTTTGGATGCACCGGCGAAGTTTGCACTGACTCTCGAGGTGAGAAAGGGCAATGTACAGTACCGTAGAGGCTAGCAAATTGCGGAAAGGTAAGAGTGCGTATAATCCATGGACTCACATAAGTCATAAAGAACTCATATACTTATTGCAAAAGTTTATTAGCCCAAGAAGCAAAGTACTACTACGCATGCCCCTAGGGGTACAAATTGGTAGGAAAAGACCATCGCTCGTCCCTGACCGCCACTCATAAGGAAGATAATCAATACTAAATCATGCTCCAACTTCATAGCATAACAAGAGACTATATGTGCATGATTCAGGAATCACAAACCTTAACACCAATATTTTTACTAACCACAACGTTTAGTAGACCTCCCACATATTATCATCTCTATATCGCAAAACTGTTGCAAGGAATCAAACATATCATTTTCAGTGATCCACAAGTTTTATGTAGGATTTCATGACTAACCATGAAATGACCCATTCATGTTGGCTCTCTAAATAGATATAAGTGAAGCATGAGAGTTTAATTCTTTCTACAAAAGTCCATGCTCTAATAAGTATAGTGAGGCAAAAGAGCATTCTACAAATAACGGTTTTCCATGTGAAGAGAAACAGGCAATCCAAACTTCAAATGATATAAGTGAAGCACATGAAGCATTCTATAAAGCCATAATCAAAAGATATAAGTGAAGTGCAATGAGCATTCTGTAAATTTACTATCTCATACCATCATGGTGCATAAAAGAAAATTGAAAACTAAACACAAAAGACGCTCCAAGATTTACACATATCACATGAAGGAAACGAAAACGAAAACATACCGATACTTGTTGAAGGAAGATGGGATGCCTTCCGCGGCATCCCCAAGCTTAGACGCTTGAGTCTCATTGGATATTTACATGGGGTGCCTTGGGCATCCCCAAGCTTGAACTCTTTCCTCTCCTCCTTCTCCTTATATCGAGACCTCGTCGATCTTTGAATACTTCATCCACACAAAACTTAACAGAAAACAGGTGAGATCCATTAGCATAATTAAGCAAATTACTACTTTAAGTACTATTGAAAACCCGTTCATGTTTTGTTTCTGCATTTTAGCTACTTTATTATAACTTCTCCATGGCTTATACCACCGATAAAATCGATAGTTTCATCAAAACAAGCAAAACAGTGCATCAAAAACAGATTCTGCCAAAAACAGGACAGTCTGTAGTAATTTGAACTTTGACCATACTTCTGTAACCCCAAAAATTCTGAAACATTAGTAAAAAATAAAAATAAATGCATAGTAGCATTGTGTAAAAATTTCAGAAACTTTTGACGTTCTAGTAAAAAATGAAAAATCACGCGCTACAACCAAAGTTTCTGTTTTTGCACCGCACATACCAACAAGCAATCTAATCATCCTAAAGGCAAATCTTGGCACATTATTTTTATAATACAATGTCTTTGTACAAGGGGATTTTTTTGAGAAACTTCCATGAAAAAATTCTACATTGTTTCCATGAGCATGAACACAAGTGTTCAAGGTCGACCCTCACTTCTCCAATGCATAACCTTCCAATCGTTTCTCTTTTTGAAAAAGTTTTTAAGTTCCCATCTATATTTTTTTCATTTTTAAACTTTATAAAATCACTCAACAGAATAAAATGACTCTCTAAAACTTCTGGGTTGTCTTCCTGGCAGCGCTTTCTTTAAAGCCATTAAGCTAGGCATAAAGTGCTCAATTAATGGATCCACCAAGATCCCAAGGTATATCAAAGCCAATGTTAGTTAACAATGATTTGGAATTTAGTAGTGAGCACAAAGCAACATAAATCATGCAATGACGAAGTCTAACTCTATTCCTACGCATCGGCATGTCATAAAAGAACAATTCAATACATAGCACAAGCAGTTTCTTGCAATTTTATCGTGTTGGAAACATAGAGAGGAGGATATGTAGTTCCTCTCTCATAATAATTGCAAGTAGGAGCAGCAAGCACATGCATATTATATTCATAAAAATTATCATGTGCAAGGTAAAAGGCAACCCATGAATGTAATCCTTAATAAGAGCAAACTTCTCCGATATAGTGTAGTTTGGAGAATTAAAAAAGATAATAGGACTATCATGCGTGGGTGCAATAGCAACAATTTCATTCTTAACATAAGGAATTATAGCAAGTTCATCTCCATAAGCATAATTCATATTGGCATCATGGCTACAAGATAGCAATCATCAAGTTCATCAAAAAGGGATATTTCAAAGAATCAATGGGATCATAGAAATTATCATAGCATTCATCCTTCGGTAAGAACGAAGGGACATTAAACAATGTATGAGTTGGAGAGTTACTCTCATTAGAAGGTGGGCACAAGTAGCTAATCCTCTCTTCCTCCTTTTGTTCTTCGCTCTCCTCATCATCTTTTTCATCTAATGAGCTCATAGTGTCATCAATTTCTTCTTCCATAGATTCCTGCAAAATATTAGTCTCTTCTTGGACAGCAGAGGCTTTCTCAATAAATACATCAATATCGTAATTGTATTTATAATTCTCATAGCAATATTTAAGTATAGCAAAAATTTCAGGTCTATAAACTGTATCATCAAATCTTCATACTTTTCAAACATAGATTCAATTTCATAAGCACCCTTTAAAGGAACAAATTCTTCTATTCGTTCCACATCATAGTAATCATATCTACCATTTTCATAAGAAGCCAAGGTTTTATTATCATTAAATTTGCATGAAAAAGGAAGGTGTGGAGCCTTCATCCTAGAGCAACAAGTATAATCATATCGCTGCCATAAATTCAAGCATACCAATGCAACATCTCAATTTGATCCCATAACAGTTTCCCTTCTTGAGTCAAGCAATAATCCCTAAAGTATTAATGTTGATCCAACGTGGCTCCCATTATCAAGTTGAATGGGGTTCTCAGGATTATCAAAGCAATGTTTAATATTTTTCACAAAACGAGCATCGAGGATTTTAGGAGGTTCCCCATCTCCATGAGTAGCAAGTACAACTAATTTTTTTGGTATCTTGTGTTCCATATCCATAACCAAAGATAGAGAACAACTTAGAACAGAAAATAAAAACTACTTACTGATAAAGCAAACAAGCACACACGAGAATATTCACCCCACACTATTGCTCCCCGGCAACTGCGCCAGAAAAAGGTCTTAACAACCCACAAGTGTAGGGGATCGTTTGTAGCATTTTTTGATAAATAGGTGTCGAACCCAACGAGGAGCTAAAGGTAAAACAAATATTCCCTCAAGTTCTATCGACCACCGGTACAACTCTACGTACACTTAACGCTTGCTTTACCTAGAACAAGAATAAAACTAGAAGTACTTTGTAGGTGTGGATAGGTTTGCAAGATAATAAAGAACGTGAAAATAAAAGTTAGGTGTTGTTTAAATAAAGAAACATTTAACTAGTAAAATGAGTGTGGATTGGTGGTGGTAGGTGATACGTCTCCAATGTATCTATAATTTTTTATTGTTCCATGCTGTTATATTATCATTCTTGGATGTTTTATAATCATTTTATATCATTTTTTGGTACTAACCTATTGACATAGTGCCAAGTGCCAGTTGCTGTTTTTTGCATGTTTTTTACATCGCAGGAAATCAATACCAGACGGAGTCCAAACGCAGCGAAACCTTTTGAGGATTTTTTATGGACCAGAAGACATCCAGTGGGCCGAAGAAGCACCTGCAGGGTACTCCGAGGGGACAACAACCCACCAGGGCGCGCCTGGAGGCCCAGGCGCGCCCTGGTGGGTTGTGCCCACCTCGGTTGCCTCCCGAACCACCTCCTTACTCTATAAATCCCCCAATATTCCAGAAACTCTAGGGGAGTCGATGAAAATCAATTCCAGCCACCGCAAGTTCCAGAACCACCAGATCCAATCTAGACACTATCACGGAGGAGTTCATCATGTCCATTGGTGCCTCTCCGATGATGCGTGAGTAGTTCTTTGTAGACCTACGGGTCCGTAGTTAGTAGCTAGATGGCTTCCTCTCTCTCTCTCTCTCTCTCTCTCTCTCTCTCTCTCTCTTTTGATTCTCAATACAATGGTCTCTTGGAGATCCATATGATGTAACTCTTTTTGCGGTGTGTTTGTTGGGATTAGATGAAGTTTGAGGTTATGATCAGATCTATCTTTTTATCCATGAAAGTTATTTGAGTGTTCTTTGAATCTCTTATATGCATGATTGCTTGTAGCCTCGTATTTCTTCTCCGATATTTGGGTTTTGTTTGGCCAACTTGATCTATTTAACTTGCAATGGGAAGAGGTGCTTTGTGATGGGTTCGATCTTACGGTGCTTGATCCCAGTGACAAGGGGAACCGACACGTATGTATCGTTGCTATTAAGGATAACAAGATGGGGTCTATTTCTACATAAATAGATCTTGTGTACATCATGTCATCGTTCTTATTGCAGTACTCCATTTTTCCATGAACTTAATACACTAGATGCATGCTGGATAGCGGTCGATTTGTGGAGTAATAGTAGTAGATGCAGGCAGGAGTCGGTCTACTAATCTCGTCATGATTATTTGAAGTTCTATCAATTGCCCAACAGTAATTTGTTTACCCACCGTTTGCTATTTTTCTCGAGCGAAGCCACTAGTGAAATCTATGGCCCTTGGGTCTCTTCTTTAATATATTTGCCTTTGCGATCTATTTTATTTGCTTTTATTTTCAGATCTATTAAACCAAAAATACAAAAATACCTTGCTGCACTTTATTTTATTTGGCGTTCGATCTATCAACTTATTACAAGTTTCTCATGTCCGCCTGCCAATTTCTGGCACCGTTACCCAAAAGGGATTGACAACCCCTTTTACACGTCGGGTTGTGAGTAATTGTTATTTGTGTGCAGGTGTTGTTTACGTAGTGTTGCTTGGTTCTCCTATTGGTTCGATAACCTTGGTCTCATCACTGAGGGAAATACTCATCGCCGTTGTGCTGCATCATCCCTTCCTCTTTGAGGAAATACCGACGTAGTCTAGCAGACATCAAAAGGAATTTCTGGCGCCGTTGCCAGGGAGACATCATCATCATCTATGAGGTTCCTAATCACAAATCTCATCTCCTTGCAATTTACATTCTTTTCCATTTGCCTCTCGTTTTCCTCTCCGCCACTTCACAAAAATTTCCATTTTATTCGCCCTCTTTTTCGTCCGCCATTTTTCTTGCCAGATCTGTATTTGAGTGCAATTTTGTTGCGTAGTCACAATGACTCAAGAGAACACCAAGTTGTGTGATTTCTCAAATACCAACAACAATGATTTTATTGGCACTCCGATTGCTCCTGCCACTAGTGCGGAATCTTGTGATATTAACACTGCTTTGTTAAATCTTGTTATGAAAATCAATTTTCCGGTACTCCTAATGAGGATGCCGCGTCCCATCTTAACACATTCGTGGAATTATGCGATATGCAAAAGAAAAAAAATATGTGGACAATGATGTTGTTAAGATGAAATTATTTCCATTTTCTTTGCGAGATCATGCAAAAATTTGGTTTTCTTCTTTGCCTCGCAATAGTATCGATTCTTGGAATAAGTGCAAAGATGCTTTTATCACTAAGTATTTTCCGCCTGCAATTTTTTTTCCCTTAGAACCCAGATCATGAATTTCAAGCAACATGAACATGAGCATGTTGCACAATCTTGGAAAATGATGAAGATTGGTTGCTAGTAAAAGTGCTCCTATTGATTTCAATGTATGCCTTTGTCTACTTTGATTGAGAAAAATAGTGATGCCGTAGATGTGAATTTTATCTCGCGAAACAATTTCAATAACAATGCTTATAGAGGTAATTTTAATCCTCGGACTTCTCCTAGTAATTCCTCTAATAATTATGGTAATTCCTATGGAAATCCCTCTTATAATAATAATAGGAACACCTCTGATCTTGAGAATAATATTAAAGAATTTATCAACACTCAAAAAGTTTTCAATGCTACAATGGAAGAAAAGTTGAATAAGATTGATGATTTGTCTAGAAGTGTTTATAGAATTTCTCATGATGTAGAAAATCTCAAGATGAAATTTTTTGTGCCTAAGGTTGAGGAATCAATTAAAGCTCTTTATGTTTCTATGGATGAAAGTAAGAAAAGAACCGCTATGCTTAGAGCTAGAAGAGATTTTTTAGAAAAAGTGTTTTCTAGTGATTGCTTTCATAAAAGTGATGAAGATCTTAAAATGATTGGTGTTTCTTCTATTGATTGCTTCATTAGTAAAATTAAGATTGATGAAAAAGGGACTGAAGAAGAGTCAACTTTAGCTAGAAATCTTGTTGAGAAAATTGATAAAAGTGGGTTTGAAGAGATCAAAACTTTAACTAGTGACGTGCCCACTCTTTTGGATTACAAAGACTTTAATTATGATAGTTGCTCTTTTATTGATTGTATTTCTTTGTTGCAATCCATGATAAATTCACCCCATGCTTATGAACAAAATAAAGCTTTTACTAAACATATTGTTGATGCTATGATGAAAGCTTTGGAAGAAAAGTTGGAATTAGAAGTTTCAATTCCTAGAAAATTACATGATGAGTGGGAACCTACTATCAAACTCAAGATTAAAAATTATGAGTGTTTTGCTTTATGTGACTTGGGTGCTAGTGTTTCTACAATTCCGAAATCTCTATGTGATGTGCTTGGTGTTACCTATATTGAAGAATGTTCTTTAAATTTGCACTTGGCGGATTATAATATTGAAAAGCCTATGGGAAGAATTAATAATGTTCTTATTCTTGCAAATAGGAACTATGTGCCTATAGATTTTATTGTTCTCGATATTGATTGCAATCTGTCTTGTCCAATTATTGTTGGTAGACCGTTTTTGCCTACTATTGGTGCCGTGATTGATATGAAAGAAGGTAATATTAAATTTCAATTTCCACTAAGGAAGGGTATGGAACACTTCCCTATAACAAGAATTAGTCCACCATATGAATCAATCATGAGGGCATCATATGGATCTATAAACAAAGATGACAACACTTAGATCCTTGCTTTATGCCTAGCTAGGGGCATGAAACAATAGCGCTTGTTGGGAGGCAACCCAATGAATAAAATTTATTTATGTCTTTTGCTTTCTGTTCATGAGTGTTTGCACAATTATGCTACTGTTATGATTAAGTTTTTTGTGTTTTAATTAGTGTTTGTGCCAAGTAAAGCCTTTGGGATAGCTTTGGGGATAGTTGATTTGATCGTGTTGGAAAACAGAAACTTTTGCCTCCAGAAAAATTATTGTTTAGAATTACAGAAGCGACGAAAAACTCTGAATTTTTTTACACAAGATTGATATACAAATTGCCTATGTTTACTAACTTTTCAGAAATTTTGTAGTTACATAAGTATGAGAACAATTTGCATCTTTATAGACTGGACTGTTTTTGACAGATTCTGTTTTCGTTGTGTTATGTGCTTATTTTGATGATTCTATGGTTTTCTTTGAAGATTTTTTGCAATGGAAAAGTTAAAATACAGTAGACATAATGCAATAACAAAATTTGAATAAGTTTTCTACAGTACTTAAAGTAAAGATTGGTTTTCTTATACTAATGGATCTCACGAAGGTTTTGTTGAGTTTTGTGTGATTGAAGTTTTCAAGTTTTGGGTGATGTTACGATGGATGAAGGAATAACGTGTAAGAAGATCCTAAGCTTGGGGATGCCCAGGGCACCCCAAGCCATTATGCAAAGAGTAGCAAGCAACTAAGCTTGGGGATGCCCCGAGTGGCATCCCCTCTTTCTTCTAACGACCATCGGTATTTTACTCGAAGCTATATTTTTATTCGTCACATATTATGAGTTTTGCTTGGAGCGTCTTGTATGATATGAGTCTTTGCTTGTTTTACTTTTTGTTTTAAGTCTTGAATCCTTGATGGACACACCTATTTGAGAGAGCCAAAATTATGCCATGATTTGTTAGAATTGCTCTATGTGCTTCACTTAAATTTTTATGAGGTATGGAATTCCTCTACTGCTTCACTTATATCTTTTTTAGCACGGTGTGCTTTGTTATTTTTTGAAGAAATGCTCTCTTGCTTCACTTAGATTTATTTGAGATTTAGTAAAATTTTCAAGAAATTCTCTCTTGCTTCACTTAAATTAATTTGAGAGAAAGAAATATTATGCTCATGATCTTCACTTATATTTGTTTGAGTTTATCGAAAGCAACACATGAAAATTAGTTCCAAAGTGATAGATATCCAAGAAGGATATAATAAAAACTTTCATGAAGATCATTGGACATCATAAACATGATTCCTTGTAACAGTTTTGAGATATGATGATGTGATATGTGAGTCATCTTGATGAGTAATTATGCTTTAATAAGAATATTGGTGTTAAGGTTTGTGATTCCCTATGCAAGCACGAAAGTCAATAGTTATGCAATCAAATTACATCCTACTTGTGGTGCATTATTCAGTGTTAATTATGCTCAATGCTCACTTATGAGATTTTTCATTTCTTGGTTGGTCGCTTCTCAATCTTTTGCTAGCCTTCATTTTGCACTAAGTATGATCACTACTTGTGCATCCAAAATCCTTTAAACCAGTTTTGCCACATGAGTTCACCATACCTACCTATATGTGGTATTCTTTTGCTGTTCTAAGAAAATTTGTATGTGCCATCTCTAATTTTCAAAAGAAACTTCTCTTTTGGGTGCTCGTACCGCTCATGAACCAGTAGGTGGTGGCTAATTTATTTCCATGCTAGATATGTTATTCTCACGATGAGTGTTTATTCACTTGTCATTGCACGAGAGTAATGCAAAGGTATTAGGGATGCCCAGTGCCGAAATGAAAAATGAACTTACTTTATGTTGTCAAATAATAAATTCCTTGGAAAGTGTTGGTATGGAGGGCACCCGTGGATATGGTTATCCATGGAAAGTGAAAGTATGGTTGAAAAAGGAATAAACTTTAATTTCTATTTGGGAACCGCCTATGATGTATCTAGCATGGAAAGTATTGGGAACTACTCGATCATTCTCGTTGACAGGAAAAGCATGCCACCCAAAATGTTTTTATCTCTATGTTTTCCGCTTTGAGCTCTCGCACCTCTACAAATCCCTACTTCCCTCCGTGATGGGCCTTTCTTTTACTTTATGCAATTTTTTAATTTGAGTCTCCATCTTCTCTTTTGAAGCACCAACTAGGGGGCACTATGATCGTACTTGAGCATTGGGTGGAGCTAATATGCGAGTGTGTTTCATGAATGGATCAATGATGAGCATAATGGGATAGGGATAACTTATTTTAGCGTTGATATTTTGAAAGACATGGTTGCTTGTTGATATGCTTGAGTATTTAAGTTATCATGTCAAAACTAGACTATTGCTTTGAAAATTATAAAAGTCCAAATGACCATGCTATAAAGAAAAGAAATATGATATGACATGTTACGCAGCATTCCACATCAAAAATTCTGTTTTTATCACTTACCTACTCGAGGACGAGTAGGAGTTAAGTTTGGGGATGCTGATACGTCTCCAATGTATCTATAATCTTTGATTGTTCCATGTTGTTATATTATCAGTCTTGGATGTTTTATAATCATTTTATAATCATTTTTTGGTACTAACCTATTGACATTGTGCCAAGTGCCAGTTGCTGTTTTCTGCATTACTCCGTTTCTCCATCAACTTAAAACAATAGATGCATGCTGGATAGCGGTCGATGTGTGGAGTAATAGTAGTAGATGCAGGCCGGAGTCGGTCTACTAATCTTGGACGTGATGCCTATATAATGATCATTGCATGTATATCATCATGATTATTTGAAGTTCTATCAATTGCCCAATAGTAATTTGTTTACCCACCGTTTGCTATTTTTCTCGAGAGAAGCCACTAGTGAAATCTACAGCCTGCGGGTCTCTTCTTTAATATATTTGCCTTTGCGATCTAATTTACTTGCTTTTATTTACAGATCTATTAAACCAAAAATACAAAAATACCTTGCTGCACTTTATTTTATTTGGCGTTCGATCTATCAACTTATTAGAACTTTCTCATGTCCGCTTGCCAATTTCTGGCGCTGTTACTCGAAAGGGATTGACAACCCCTTTTACACGTCGGGTTGCGAGTATTTGTTATTTGAGTGGAGGTGATGTTTACATGGTGTTGCTTGGTTCTCCTGCTAGTTCGATAACCTTGGTCTCATCACTGAGGAAAATACCTACCGTCGATGTGCTGTATCGTCCCTTCCTCTTTGGGGAAATACCGACGTAGTCTAGTAGGCATCAGTAGGATTTGCGGAATTTTCCTTTATCAATTGACTACTAGACCGATACCAAGTTTTTATGCGGGAGAGGCCACTACTAGCATGTCGTCCCTTACTTGGAATTCTATGCACTTATGATTGGAACTATTAGCAAGCATCCGCAACTACTAATGTTCATTAAGGTAAAACCCAACCATAGCATTAAGATATATATTGGCCCCCCTTCAATTCATTATGCATCAATTTCTATGGTAGGCTGAAGCTTCTGCCACCCTTGCCCTCCAATGCATAGTCCTATCAACATACAACTAACCCTATGGTTTGATCCATGATAACCCACAAGTATAGGGGATCGCAACAGTTTTTGAGGATAGAGTATTCAAACAAAATTTACTGATTCGACACAAGGGGAGCCAAAGAATATTCTCAAGTATTAGCAGTTGAGTTCTCAAGTCAACCACACCTGAAACACTTAATATCGGCAGCAAAATATTTAGGAGCAAAGTAGTATGGAAGTAACGGCAATAGTTGCAAAAGTAATAGTAGCAGTTTTGTAGTAATCGTAGCAGTGGCAACGGAAAGTAACTTAGCAAAGATCAATATGAAACGAGCTCGTAGACAATGGATCAATGATGGATAATTATGTTCGATGGCATTCATCATGCAACAGTTATAACATAGGGTGACACAGAACTAGCTCCAATTCATCAATATAATGTAGGCATGTATTCCGAATATAGTCATACGTGCTTATGGAAAAGAACTTGCATGGCGTCTTTTGTCCTACCCTCCCATGGCAGCGGGGTCCTATTGGAAACTAAGGGATATTAAGGCCTCCTTTTAATAGAGTACCGGACCAAAGCATTAGCACTTAGTGAATACATGAACTCCTCAAACTACGGTCATCACCGGGAAGTGTCCCGACTATTGTCACTCCGGGGTTGTCGGATCATAATACGTAGTAGGTGACTATAACTTGCAAGATAGGATCAAGAACACAAATATATTCATGAAAACATAATAGGTTTAGATCTAAAATCAAGGCACTCGGGCCCTAGTGACAAGCATTAGGCATAGCAAAGTCATAACAACATCAATCTTAGAACATAGTGGATACTAGGGATCAAACCCTAACAAAACTAACTCGATTACATGGTAAATCTCATCCAACCCATCACGGTCCAGCAAGCCTACGATGGGATTACTCACGCACTGTGGTGAGCATCATGAAATTGGTGATGGAGGATGGTTGATGATGACGATGGCGACGGATTACCTTCTCCGGAGCCCAAAATGGACTCCAAATCTGCCCTCCCAAGGAAGAACAGGGCTTGGCGGCGGCTCCGTATCGTAAAACGCGATGAATGCTTCTCTCTTATTTTTTTCTCCCCGAAAGAGAATATATGGAGTTGGAGTTGAGGTCGGTGGAGGTCCAGGGGTGCCACAAGGTCGGGTGGCACGCCCTAGGGGGGTGGCCGCGCCCCCACCCTTGTGGCCAGCGTGTGGGCCCCCTTCACTTGATTCTTTCACCAATATTTTTTATTAATTCCAAAACTTATCTCCATGAAGTTTCAGGTCATTCTGAGAACTTTTTATTTTGCACAAAAATAACACCATGGCAATTCTGCTGAAAACAACGTCAGTCCGGGTTAGTTCCATTAAAATCATGCAAGTTAGAGTCCAAAACAAGGGCAAAAGAGTTTGGAAAAGTAGATAGGACGGAGACGTAACAACTCCCCCAAGCTTAACCCATTGCTTGTCCTCAAGCAATTCAGTTGACAAACTGAAAGTGATAAAGAAAAACTTTTACAAACTCTGATTGATCTTGTTGTTGCAAATATGTAAAGCCAGCATTCAAGTTTTCAGCATAGATTATGAACAAACCATATTCACAATAACTTTTAGGTCTCACATTTACCCATATCAATGGCATAATCAACTAGCGAGCAATAATAATAAATCTCGGATGACAACACTTTTGTCAAAACAATGATGATATAATATAACAAGATGGTATCTCGCTAGCCCTTTCTGAGACCGCAAAACATAAATGCAGAGTACCTCTGAAGATCAAGGACTAACTAGACATTGTAATTCATGGCAAGAGAGATCCAGTCACAGTCATACTCAATATAAATTAATAACAATGCATACAAATGACAGCGGTGCTCTCTAACTGGTGCTTTTTATAAGAGGATGATGACTCAGCAATAAAAGTAAACAGATAGGCCCTTCGTAGAGGGAAGCAGGGATTTGCAGAGGTGCCAGAGCTCGAGTTTTGAAATAGAGAGGAATAATATTTTGAGAGGTATACTTTCATTATCAACATAACAACCAAGAGATCTCGGTATCTTCCATGCTACATACATTATAGGCGGTTCCCAAACAGAATGGTAAAGTTTATACTCCCCCACCACCAACAAGCACATTCCACGGCTGGTCCGAAACAACGGGTACCGTCCAACTAACAACAATCCTGGGGGAGTTTTGTTTGCATTTATTTTTGTTTGATTTTGAGCATGGGACTAGGCACCCTGGTTACCAGCCATTTTCTTGTGAATGATGAGCGGAGTCCACTCATTGTGAGAATAACCCACCTAGCATGGAAGATATTGACAACTCTAGTTGGTACATGAGCGATTCGAGCATACAAAACAGATTATCATTTGAAGGTTTAGAGTTTGGCACATGCAAATTTACTTGGAACAGCAGGTAAATACCGGATATAGGAAGGTATGGTGGACTCATGAATGAACAACTTTGGGGTTTATGGAAGTAGACGCACAAGCAGTATTCCCGCTTAGACAAGTGAAGGCTAGAAAAAGACTGGGGAGCGACCAACTAGAGAGCGACAACAGTCATAAACATGCATTGAGATTAACCAACATTGAGTGCAAGCATGAGTAGGATATAAATCACCATGAAAATAAATATCGTGGAGGCTATCTATGTTGATTTTGTTTCAACTACATGTGTGGAACATGTGTCAAGTCAGGCCACTCAAATCATTCAAAGGAGGATACCATCCTATCATACTACATCACAACCATTTTGATTTCCATGTTGTCACAAAAGGTAAACCATTATAAACTCCTAGCTAATTAAGCATGGCATGAGTAACTATAATCTCTAATTGTCATTGCCAACACGTTTCATTCATAATGGGCTGAATCAGGAACAATGAACTAATCATATTTACAAAAACAAGATAGGTCGAGTTCATACCATCTTTTCCTTATCTCAATCATTTCATCAAATATCGTCATTATTGCCCTTCACTTACATGGCCGAATAGTGTGGATAATAATAATAGTGCACATGCATTGGACTAAGCTAGAATCTGCAAACATTTATTCAAAGGAGAAGACAAGGTAATATGGGCTCTTTATTAGATCAAAAATAATGCATATGAGAGCCACTCAACATTTTCATCGTGGTCTTCTCCTCTTGACCCCCAAAGAAAACAAAAGAATTTCAAAGAAACACACTGAAATGTTTTTGGAGTTTTTGTTTTTCTGAAGAAAGAGAAACAAGAACGAGAAAAACTATTTACACGGGAAAGCTCCCAACAAACAAAAGAAGAACGAGAAATCTTTTTGGGTTTTCTATTAATATTACTACTAAGCATGCATAGAAAGTAAACTAACTACAACTAACCCCTTTTTTCTTAGTTTTTCTTAAGGTTTTTAAACACACAAGAAGAAAGCGGGAAAAGAAATAACTAACATGGATAATACAATGAAAGAGTATGAACACCGACAACTGAAATGAGTGTGTGAACATGAATGTAATGTCGGTGAGAAATACGTACTCCCCCAAGCTTAGGCTTTGGCCTAAGTTGGTCTACGCCCATGGATCAAAGTAGCCCTCTCCGGTGTACTGAGGAGGATCCTGGGGGTTCCATTGGTTAGCGAGCTCCTGTGGCTCCCACTGAAAAATAGACTCCTGGTATGGATCAGGTGATGGCTCTGGCTCAGGAGGTGGGGATCGTGTCCCCTCCCAGTATGCATGAATATCCGCGGGCAAAACGAAATACCTGCCTGAATGAATATCGAACAAAATAGGTGCAGGCAAGGTAATAATCTGGAAGGTGACCTCGCTAAATACCAAGTTATAAATAAGTCTCTTTTCCTCATCATGGCAAAGAAACTTATGTGTTACCATGCTGTCATAATCTAAATGTATAGTGGGTAGCAATTTCTCCTCTTTTGCATAGTGCCTAATGGGTATCTCAAAGTGTTTAGCAAGGCGAGAGGCGAAGATACCTCCGAAAATAGGACCCTTTGTATGGTTTAAACTCAACCGTTTAGCGTCCATAGCACCCAGACTGTAAGTTCTATCTCTATGTAAAGCGTGGCGCAAAATAGCAAGGTCAGGGGCACTAAGGCCTCCACTCTCTCCACGACCAATTAAACATCTCCTAGCAAATAATGAGTAATAGCGTAAAACAGGGAAATGTATACTAGCCACACTTTCTCCCAACACTCCTCTGTTTTCCCCTACGGTAATTTCATGAATAAAACCTTCCACATCACTAGGGTGTGGTTCCTCGACGCTACCCTCATAAGGTAATTTACAAACCTCGCAAAAGTCATAGAGCATCATTTCTTTGTACTCATCATATAAGTGAAAATCTACCGTGGGTGGTGATCTCCTAGCATGAAAATGAAAATTTTGCACGAAAGTATTAGTGTTTATGAGATACTGATCACACTGGTCAAGGAGGAAGTCGGTGATGCCTGCATTCCCAGCCAAATAATAGAAATCATCATAAATTCAGACCACTTGTAAGAATGCATCACATGGCCATTCACACGGCCGAATCTCCATGGCACGAGGAAGATTATACTTGGGCTTCTCTTTCTCCTCATTTTCCTTTTCCTTTGAACCCCGGCTCGAGGAGCCTCTGAACAATCTCCTCATCATTTTCTTCCTCTGAAAATTTCTAAAAAATTTAGTGACTCAAAATAAAAGTGAACCAAACTCAACAAAATCGATAGCAACTACTCCTACAAGTGCCTAGAGGCTATATCATGCATCAAAACTACTTTGGACCATATAAATTTGACATGCAAGCTCAAGAACAAGGTCACCACAACAGCAAAAATTTGCAATGAATAAAGCACTAGAACAAAAACTAATTGGACCATTGGAGGAGTCACATACCGAGGAACAATCCCCCAAAGCAGTTTTGTGAATGGAGCTTTGAGCAAGGAAATCAAAAATGGCAGAAAGATGAGCAAGAACACGAGCTTGAGCTATGGAGTGATTTTTTCTGGACGAAGAAGGAGACGATGGGTGCTGGAATAAGTGGTGGGGGCCACATGGGGCCAACAAGGACAGGGGGCGCGCCCCAGGGGGGTGGGGCGCGCCGTCCACCCTTGTGGCTAGCTGGTGAGGCCCCCTGGTGTTTCCTAAGTGCCATAAATTCTAAAATATTATACAAAAAATCATACTAAATTTTCAGGGCATTTGGAGAACTTTTATTTTCGGGACATTTTTTTATTGCATGGATAATTCAGAGAACAGACAGAAAATACTTATTTTGCTTTATTTCAACAAAATAACAAAAGATAAAAGGTTGGGTACAGAGAGTTGTGCCTTCTAAGTTCATCCATCTCATGCTCATCAAAAGGAATCCATTAACAAGGTTGATCAAGTCTTATTAATAAACTTCTTCCGAATGACATGAAACCGGAGAATTTTCAAATAACACTAGGTTACCTCAATGGGGATATGCATGTCCCCAACAATAAGAATATCATATTTCTTTTTGACAGTACGGAGAGGAAATTCAAAACCTCCAATAGTGATAGTTGAAATTTTTCCAATATAATTGATACTATGAACATGAGGTTGTTTCTCCGGAAAGTGTACCATATGCTCATTACCATTAACATGAAAAGTGACATTGCCTTTGTTGCAATCAATGACAGCCCTGCAGTATTCAAAAAGGGTCTACCGAGGAAGATCGACATACTGTCGTCCTCAGGAATATCAAGAATAACAAAGGCTGTTAAGATAGTAATGTTTGCAACCACAACAGGTACATCCTCACAAATACCGATGGGTATAGCAGTTGATTTATCAGCCATTTGCAAAGAGATTTCAGTAGGTATCAACTTATTCAATTCAAGTCTACGACACAAAGAGAAAGGCATAACACTAACACCGGCTCCAAGATCACATAAATTTGTTTTAACATAGTTTCTTTTAATGGAGCATGGTATAGTTGGTACTCCCGGATCTCCAAGTTTCTTTGGTATTCCACCCTTAAAGGTATAATTTGCAAGCATGGTGGAAATTTCAGCTTCCGGTATCTTTCCTTTATTAGTAACAATATCTTTCATATACTTAGCATAAGGAGGCATTTTGAGCATATCAATCAAACGCATACGCACGAAGATAGGTGATACGTCTCCAACATATCTATAATTTTTGATTCTTCCATGCTATTATATTATCTGTTTTGGATGTTTAATGGGCCTTAATATGCTCTTTTATATTATTTTTGGGACTAACCTATTAATCGAAGGCCCATTGCAATTTGCTGTTTTTTGCCTATTTCAGTGTTTCGCAGAAAAGGAATATCAAATGGAACGAAACCTTCGCGAGGATCTTTCTTGGAACAAACGCAACCCAGGAGACTTGGAGTGGAAGTCAAGGAAGCAACAAGGCAGCCATGAGGCAGGAGGGCGCGCCCAGGGGGGTAGGCGCGCCCCCACCCTTGTGGGCCGCTTGTAGCTCCACCGACCTACTTCTTTCGCCTATTTATACTCTTATACCCTGAAAACATCCAGGGGGCACAAAACCACTTTTCCACTGCCGCAACCTTCTATACCCGTGAGATCCCATCTTGGGGCCTTTTTCGGCGATCTACCAGAGGGGGATTCGATCACGGAGGGCTTCTACATCAACACCATAGCCTCTCCGATGATGTGTGAGTAGTTTACCATAGACCTTCGGGTCCATAGTTATTAGCTAGATGGCTTCTTCTCTCTCTTTGGATCTCAATACAAAGTTCTCCTCGATCTTCTTGGAGATCTATTCGATGTAATACTTTTTGCGGTGTGTTTGTCGAGATCCGATGAATTGTGGGTTTATGATCAAGATTATCTATGAACAATATTTGATTCTTCTCTGAATTCTTATATGCATGATTTATTATCTTTGCAAGTCTCTTCAAATTATCGATTTAGTTTGTCCTACTAGATTGATCTTTCTAGCAATGGGAGAAATGCTTAGCTTTGGGTTCAATCTTGCGGTGCTCGATCCCAGTGACAGAAAGGGAACCGACACGTATTGTATTGTTGCCATCAAGGATAAAACGATGGGGCTTATATCATATTGCTTGAGTTTATCCCTCTACATCATGTCATCTTGCCTAATGTGTTATTTTGTTCTTATGAACTTAATACTCTAGATGCATGCTGGATAGTGGTCGATGTGTGGAGTAATAGTAGTAGATGCAGAATCGTTTCGGTCTACTTGACACGGACGTGATGCCTATGTTCATGATCATGCCTAGATATTCTCATAACTATGCGCTTTTCTATCAATTGCTCGGCAGTAATTTGTTCACCCACCGTAATTTATGCTATCTTGAGAGAAGCCACTAGTGAATCCTATGGCCCCCCGGTCTATTTTACATCATATTAGTTTATCATCAACTTGCTATTTCTATCTCTGTTTATTTTGCAATCCTTACTTTTCAATCTATACAACAAAATACCAAAAATATTTATCTTATTATCTTTATCAGATCTCACTTTTGCAAGTGGCCGTGAAGGGATTGACAACCCCTTTATCGCGTTGGTTGCAAGGTTCTTGATTGTTTGTGCAGGTTCTAGGCGATTTGTGTGCAGTCTTCTACTGGATTGATACCTTGGTTCTCAAAAACTGAGGGAAATACTTACGCTACTTTGCTGCATCACCCTTTCCTCTTCAAGGGAAAACCAACGCATGCTCAAGAGGTAGCTAGAAGGATTTCTGGCGCCGTTGCTGGGGAGATCTACGCACAAGTCAAGACATACCAAGTACCCATCACAAACTCTTATCCCTCGCATTACATTATTTGCCATCCGCCTCTCGTTTTCCTCTCCCCCACTTCTAAAACGATTTTCGAAAACCTTTGCCTTTTCTTCGCCTTCTTCCCGTATGCATCTTTGTTTGTGTTTCCATGTGCCTTCTATTTGCTCGCATCTTTGGTTGCTAAAAATCTATTGACATGGATCCACTTAAAGTGTTCTACTTGGACCATCTTCGATCCTTATGCGCTCGTGCTAAAACCCCAAATAGCCTAGTTGATGGGAAATCTTTAGATGAGCATGCTCATTTTGTGCGTCACCGTTTGTCTGAAAAAAGGAGACACTTATGGGATCAAATAAACAGATTGCTGTGTTATGCTTGGAATCTTTGTGAAATTTATGATTTTACTTGTTGCTCTAAGAACCCTAAAAAACACCTCCCCTACCTATGTGAGTTTAATGATAATGAAATCTTATCTTCTTATGTAGAGGGTGTTTATAGTTACTACGATATTGAACAAATTGAAGAATTTGTTGCTTTTAAGGGTGCTTATGAAGTTGCTTATTTGATTGAAAAGTATGATATTACTCTCTACGAATCTGAAAATTTTGACATACTTCAATATTTCTATGAAAACTATGCTCATAAAGTCTATGTCAAAGAATTTATTGATAGAATGACCATTGCTTCTGAAGAAAATAATGATATGCATGAATCTATAGATAATTATGATTCCGATGATTTGATTGAAATATCCCTTGATGAACATGATGCTTGCTATTCTTGTGGCCATGATGCAAATATGTATGAAGATGAGTTTGCTACAATTCCTTATGTTAAACATGAGATCGTTGCTATTGCACCCATACTTGATAGTTCCTTTGATGAAAAGCATGATTGCAATGATGTTATTATAAATTCTCTTAATGTCAATTGTGTTAATGATATGCAAAACCTCAAGCTTGGGGATGCTAGTTTTGCTATGACTACTATCTGTTGCAATGATCATGATTGGGGTGATTCTTCTTATGATCTTGAAAATTAATTTAATCCTCATGATGAATATGAGATTGATAATAATGTTTGCAATAATATTGAAAGTCGGTTTGGAAGAGTGTCAAATTTAGATCCCACATATTTGGAGAATGTTCAATCTTATGAAGTTTTTGATAAAAGTGGGTTTGGAGAGGTCATGACTTTAGTTAATGTTAATCCCACTATTTTTGGAAGAGTGTCAACTTTGCATACATGTGGATCGTGTTAAGAATATGTTTTGTGATAGCTATATTGTTGAATTTGCTTATGATCCTACATGTAATTATTATGAGAGAGGAAAATATGGTTGTAGAAATTTTCATGTCACTAAATTTCCTCTCGTTATGTTGAGATTGCTATTGTTTCTTTCTTCTTCCTTGCATATGCTAGATCTTGCTTGTCTTGCTAATTTGTTTTCCTATAAAATGCCTATTCATAGGAAGTATGTTAGACTTAGATGTGTTTATCACGTGTTCTATGATGCTCTCTTTGTGCTTTAATTCTTGTCTTTGATGTGAGCATCATTAAAATTATCAATGCCTAGCTAGGGGCGTTAAATGATAGCGCTTGTTGGGAGGCAACTCAATTTTATTTTTGTTCCTTGCTTTTTGTTCCGTTTAGTAATAAATAATTCATCTAGCCTCTGTTTAGATGTTTTTTATGTTTTAATTAGTGTTTGTGCCAAGTAGAACCTTTGGGAAGACTTGGGTGAAGTCTTTGTGATCTTGCTATAAAAAACAGAAACATTAGCGCTCACGAGATTAGCTGCCATTTTTTACTGGGGAGTGATTTTAGGTTGATTCTTTTTGCAGATGATCAATAGATAAATTCCTCACGTCCAACAATTTATTTTAGAATTTTTGGAGTTCCATAAGTATACGTTTGATACAGATTACTACAGACTGTTCTGTTTTTGACAGATTCTGTTTTTCGTGTGTTGTTTGCTTATTTTGATGAATCTATGGCTAGTATCGGGGGGCATGAACCATAGAGAAGTTGGAATACATTAGGTTTAACACCAATATAATTAAAGAATGAGTTAATTACAGTAACTTGAAGTGGTGGTTTGTTTTCTTACAGTAACGGAGCTCATGAGATTTTCTGTTTAAGTTTTGTGTTGTGAAGTTTTCAAGTTTTTGAGTAAAGATTTGATGGATTTCGGAATAAGGAGTGGCAAGAGCCTAAGATTGGGGATGCCCAAGGCACCCCAAGGTAAAATTCAAGGACAACCAAAAGCCTAAGTTTGGGGATGCCCCGGAAGGCATCCCCTCTTTCGGCTTCGTCTATCGGTAACTTTACTTGAGGCTATATTTTTATTCACCACATGATATGTGTTTTGCTTGGAGAGTCTTGTATGATTTGGGTCTTTGATTTTTAGTTTACCACAATCATCCTTGCTGTACACACCTTTTGGAGAGACACACATGAATCGGAATTTATTAGAATACTCTATGTGCTTCACTTATATCTTTTGAGCTAGATAATTTTGCTCTAGTGCTTCACTTATATCTTTTTAGAGCACGGTGGTGGTTTTATTTTATAGAAATTATTGATCTCTCATGCTTCACTTATATTATTTTGAGAGTCTTTTAGAACAGCATGGTAATTTTCTTTGGCTATAAAATTAGTCCTAATATGATAGGCATCCAAGATGGGTATAATAAAAACTTTCATATAGAGTGCATTGAATACTATGAGAAGTTTGATACTTGATGATTGTTTTGAGATATTAATATGGTAATATTAGGGTCATGCTAGTTGAGTAATTTTGAATTTGAGAAATACTTGTGTTAGAGTTTGCAAGTCCCGTAGCATGCACGTATGGTAACCATTGTGTGACAAATTTGAAGCATGAGGTGTTTCTTTGATAGCCTTCCTTATGAGTGGCGGTCGGGGACGAGCGATGGTCTTTTCCTACCAATCTATACCCCTAGGAGCATGCGCGTAGTGCTTGGTTTTGATGACTTGTAGATTTTTCAATAAGTATGTGAGTTCTTATGACTAATGTTGAGTCCATGGATTATACGCACTCTCACTCTTCCATCATTGCTAGCCTCTTCGGTACCGTGCATTGCCCTTTCTCACCTTGAGAGTTGGTGCAAACTTCGCCGGTGCATCCAAACCCCGTGATATGATACGCTCTATCACACATAAGCCTCCTTATATCTTCCTCAAAATAGCCACCATGCCTACCTATTATGGCATTTCCATAGCCATTCCGAGATATATTGCCATGCAACTTTCCACCGTTCCGTTTATTATGACACGCTTCATCATTGTCATATTGCCTTGCATGATCATGTAGTTGACATCGTATTTGTGGCAAGGCCACCATGCATAATTTTTCATACATGTCACTCTTGATTCATTGCCTATCCCGGTACACCGCCGGAGGCACTCATATAGAGTCATATTTTGTTCTAGTATCGAGTTGTAACCCTTGAGTTGTAAATAAATAGAAGTGTGATGATCATCATTATTAGAGCATTGTCCCGTGTGAGGAAATAAAAAAAAGGGAAAGGCCAAAAAAAAAGAAAGGCCAAATAAAAAATATTAAAAAAAGAGAAAGGCCAAATAAAAAAAGAGAAGGCCCAAAAAATGAGAGAAAAAGAGAGAAAGGACAATGCTACTATCCTTTTTTCCACACTTGTGCTTCAAAGTAGCACCATGATCTTCATGATAGAGAGTCTCTTATATTGTCACTTTCATATACTAGTGGGAATTTTTTATTATAGAACTTGGCTTGTATATTCCAATAATGGGCTTCCTCAAATGCCCTAGGTCTTCATGAGCAAGCAAGTTGGATGCACACCCACTTAGTTTCTTTAGTTGAGCTTTCATACATTTATAGCTCTTGTGCATCCGTTGCATGGCAATCCCTACTCCTCGCATTGACATCAATTGATGGGCATCTCCATAGCCCGTTGATTAGCCGCGTCGATGTGAGACTTTCTCCCTTTTTGTCTTCTCCACACAACCTCCATCATCATATTCTATTCCACCTATAGTGCTATGTCCATGGCTCACGCTCATGTATTACGTGAAAGTTGAAAAAGTTTGAGAATACTAAAGTATGAAACAATTGCTTGGCTTGTCATCGGGGTTGTGCATGATGAGAGCATTTTGTGTGACAAAAATGAAGCATAGCCAAACTATATGATTTTGTAGGGATGAGCTTTCTTTGTCCATGTTATTTTGAGAAGACATAATTGCTTAGTTAGTATGCTTGAAGTATTATTATTTTTATGTCAATATTAAACTTTTGTCTTGAATCTTTGGGATATGAACATTCATGCCACAATAAAGAAATTACATTGAAAATTATGTTAGGTAGCATTCCACATGAAAATTCTGTTTTTATCATTTACCTACTCGAGGACGAGCAGGAATTAAGCTTGGGGTTGCTTGATACGTCTCCAACGTATCTATAATTTTTGATTGTTCCATGCTATTATATTATATGTTTTGGATGTTTAATGGGCTTTAATTTGCTCTTTTATGTTTTGTTGGGACTATCCTATTAACCGAAGGCCTAGTGCAATTTGTTGTTTTTTTGCCTATTTCAGTGTTTCACAGAAAAGGAATATCAAACGGAATCCAAACGGAACAAAACCTTCGCGGGGATCTTTCTTGGAAGAAATACAACCCAGGAGACTTGGAGTGGAAGTCAAGGAAGCAACGAGGCAACCACGAGGCAGGAGGGTGCGCCCAGGGGGGTAGGCGCGCCCCCACCCTCATGGGCCCCTCGTAGCTCCACCGACCTACTTCTTTCGCCTATATATACTCTTATACCCTGAAAACATCCACGGGAGCCATGAAACCACTTTTCCATCGCCGCAACCTTCTGTACCCGTGAGATCTCATCTTGGGGCCTTTTCCGGTGATCTGCCGGAGGGGGATTCTATCATCGAGGGCTTCTACATCAACACTATAGCCTCTTCGATGATGTGTGAGTAGTTTACCACAGAACTTCAGGTCCATAGTTATTAGCTAGATGGCTTCTTCTCTCTCTTTGGATCTCAATACAAAGTTCTCCTCGATCTTCTTGCAGATCTATTTGATGTAATACTTTTTGCGGTGTGTTTCTCGAGATCCGATGAATTGTGGGTTTATGATCAAGATTATCTATGAAAAATATTTGATTCTTCTCTGAATTCTTATATGCATGATTTAATATCTTTGCAAGTCTCTTCGAATTATCGATTTAGTTTGGCCTACTAGATTGATCTTTCTTGCAATGGGAGAAGTGCTTAGCTTTGGGTTCAATCTTGCGGTGTTCGATCCCAGTGACAGAAAGGGAACCGACACGTATTGTATTGTTGCCATCGAGGATAAAAAGATGGGGTTTATATCATATTGCTTGAGTTTATCCCTCTACATCATGTCATCTTGCCTAATGCGTTACTCTGTTCTTATGAACTTAATACTCTAGATGCATGCTGGATGGCAGTCGATGTGTGGAGTAATAGTAGTAGATGCAGAATCGTTTCGGTCTACTTGACACGGACGTGATGCCTATGTTTATGATCATGCCTAGATATTCTCATAACTATGCGCTTTTCTATCAATTGCTCGGCAGTAATTTGTTCACCCACCGTAGTTTATGCTATCTTGGGAGAAGCCACTAGTGAAACCTATGCCCCCGGGTCTATTTTACATCATACTAGTTTATCATCAACTTGCTATTTCTATCGTTGTTTATTTTGAAATCCTTACTTTTCAATCTATACAACAAAAATACCAAAAATATTTATCTTATTATCTTTATCAGATCTCACTTTTGCAAGTGGCCGTGAAGGGATTGACAACCCCTTTATCGCGTTGGTTGCAAGGTTCTTGATTGTTTGTGCAGGTACTAGGCGATTTGCGTGTAGTCTCCGACTGGATTGATACCTTGGTTCTCAAAAACTGAGGGAAATACTTACTCTACTTTGCTGCATCACCCTTTCCTCTTCAAGGGAAAACCTATGCATGCTCAAGAGGTAGCAATATTTCTAATCATTTCAGCAAAGCGCTCAAAATCCTCATCATCTTTTTTCTTGAATGGCTTAGGAGGAAAGGGCATGGGTTTCTGAACCCATGGTTCTATTTATTTACCATGTTTTCTAGCACTAAAATCTCTCCTATCATAATGTTGATTCTTTGATTGTGGGTTATCAAGATCAACATCAGGTTCAATCTCTACATCATTATCATTACTAGGTTGAGCATCAACATGAACATCATTATCAGCATTATCACTAGGTTCATGTTTCACCAGATTGTGTCTCAGCATCAGAAATAGAAATATCATTGGGATTCTCAGGTGTATCTATAACAGGTTCACTAGAAACATGCAAAGTCTTATCAGTTTTCTTTTTGTTTTTATTAGAAGGACTAGGTGCATCAATATTAATTCTCTGAGAATCTTGGTCAACTCTCTTAGGATGACCCTCGGGATACAAAGGTTCCTGGGTCATTTTACCACCTCTAGTCATAACCCTAACAGCATTATCACTGTTCTTACTATTCAACTCATTAAGCAAATCATCGTGTGCCTTAAGTACTTGTTCTACTTGAGTTGTTACCATGGAAGCATGTTTACTAATAAGCTTAAGATCATTAACAGTTCTACTCATATAATCACCCAAGTGGTCAAGCATGTAAGCATTATGTTTCAGTTGTCTACTAACATAAGCATTGAAATTTTCTTGTTTAACAATGAAATTATCAAACTCGTCCAAGCATTGACTAGCAGACTTATTATGAGGAATATCACCTTCATCAAATCTATGGAGAGAGTTTACCTCTACTACCTGTGTTGGGTTATCAAGACCATGTATTTCTTTAATAGGTGGTAAATTCTTAACATCTTCAGCTTTAATACCTTTTTCTTTCATAGATTTCTTTGCCTCTTGCATATCTCCAGGACTGAGAAATAGAATACCCCTTTTCTTCGGAGTTGGCTTAGGAGTTGGTTCAGGAAGTGTCCAATCATTATCACTACTCAATATATTATTGAATAGCAATTCAGCTTGCTCAACAGTTCTTGCCCTGAAAACACAACCAGCACAACTATCCAGGTAGTCTCTGGAAGAATCGGTTAGTCCATTATAAAAGATATCAAGTATTTCATTTTTCTGAAGAGGATGATCAGGCAAAGCATTAAGTAATTGGAGAAGCCTCCCCCAAGCTTGTGGGAGACTTTCTTCTTTAATTTTCACAAAGTTAAATATTTCCCTTAAAGCAGCTTGTTTTTTATGAGCAGGGAAATATTTTTCAGAGAAGTAGTAATCATATCCTGGGGACTACGCACACAACCAGGAGCAAGAGAGTTAAATTATATCTCAGCATCACCCTCTAATGAGAAAGGAAACAATTTGAGAATATAGTAATAGCGAATTTTTTCCTCATCAGAAAATAGGGTGGCCATATCATTCAACTTAGTAAGATGTGCCACTACAGTTTCAGATTTATAACCATAGAAAGGATCAGATTCAACCAAAGTAATTAACTCAGGATCGACAGAGAATTCATAATCCTTATCAGTAATAAAGATAGGTGAAGTAGCAAAATTGGGATCATATTTCATTCTAGCATTCAGAGATTTTTCTTTCAGTTTAGCTAACAATTTCTTAAGATCTTCCTTATCATTGCAAGCAAAGAAGTCTCTAGCAGTTTCTTCATCCATAACATAACCCTCAGGTACAACAGGCAATTCAAATCTAGGGGGAGAATCATAATCTTCAGTTTCAATAATATCATCAGTTTCAGTAATTTCATTCTCTCTAACCCTAGCGAGTTGTTCATCAAGAAATTCACCTAGTGCCACAGTATTATCAAGCATAGAAGTGGTACCATCATAAGAATCATGCATAGCAGAAGTGGCATCATCAATAACATGCGACATATCGGAATCAACAGCAGGTGTAGGTGTCGCAAGTTTACTCAAAACAAAAGGAGAATCAAGTGCAGAGCTAGATGGTAGTTCCTTACCTCCCCTCGTAGTTGAGGGATATATCTTGGTTTTGTTGTCTTTCAGATTCCTCATAGTGATCAACAGATATAAATCCCAAGTTACTCAAAGAATAGAGTTGTGCTCCCCGGCAACGGCGCCAGAAAAAGGTCTTGATAACCCACAAGTATAGGGACCGGAACAGTTTTTGAGGGTAGAGTATTCAACCCAAATTTATTGATTCGACACAAGGGGAGCCAAAGAATATTCTCAAGTATTAGCGGCTGAGTTGTCAATTCAACCACACCTGAAAGACTTAATATCTGCAACAAAATATTTAGTAGCAAAGTAGTATGGAAGTAACGGTAACAGTGGCAAAAGTTACAGTAGCAGTTTTGTAGTAATCGTAACAGTGGCAACGGAAAAGTAACTTAGCAAACATCAATATGAAACGAGCTTGTAGGCAATGGATCAATGGTGGATAATTATGTCGGATGGCATTCATCATGCAACAGTTATAACATAGTGTGACACAGAACTAGCTCCAATTCATCAATATAATGTAGGCATGTATTCCGAATATAGTCATACGTGCTTATGGAAAAGAACTTGCATGACATATTTTGTCCTATCCTCCCGTGGCAGCGGGGTCCTATTGGAAACTAAGGGATATTAAGGCCTCCTTTTAATGGATTACCAGACCAAAGCATTAGCACTTAGTGAATACATGAACTCCTCAAACTACAGTCATCACCGGGAAGTGTCCCGAGTATTGTCACTCCGGGGCTGACGGATCATAACACGTAGTAGGTGACTATAACTTGCAAGATAGGATCAAGAACACAAATATATTCCTGAAAACATAATAGGTTCGGATCTGAAATCATGGCACTCGGGCCCTAGTGACAAGCATTAGGCATAGCAAAGTCATAGCAACATCAATCTTAGAACATAGTGGATACTAGGGATCAAACCCTAACAAAACTAACTCGATTACATGGTAAATCTCATCCAACCCATCACGGTCCAGCAAGCCTACGATGGGATTCCTCACGCACGGCGGTGAGCATAATGAAATGGGTGATGGAGGATGGTTGATGATGACGATGGCAACAGATTCCCCTCTCTGGAGCCCAAAATGGACTCCAGATCTGCCCTCCCGAGGAAGAACAGGGCTTGGCGGCGGCTTCGTATCGTAAAACGCGATGAATCCTTCTCTCTCATTTTTTCTCCCCAAAAGAGAATATATGGAGGTGGAGTTGAGGTCGGTGGAGGTCCAGGGGGCCCACAAGGTCGGGAGGCGCGCCCCTACACTTGTGGCCAGGGTGTGGGCCTCCTTCACTTGATTCTTTCGCCAATATTTTTTATTAATTCCAAAACTTATATCCATGAAGTTTCAGGTCATTCCGATAACTTTTTATTCTGCACAAAAATAACACCATGGCAATTCTGCTGAAAACAGCGTCAGTCCGGGTTAGTTCCATTCAAATCATGCAAGTTAGAGTCCAAAACAAGGGCAAAAGAGTTTGGAAAAGTAGATACGACAGAGACGTATCAATCCACATGCGTGCTCATATGATGGGCACCAAAGGACAACAACACAACCAGAAGCAAATTGAACCAACCATAGCAATTCACCAATTACCAGTAGGACAACAAAAATCTACTCAGACATCATAGGATGGCAACATATCATTATATAGTAATATGAACATAAAGCACCATGTTCAAGTAGAGGGTAGAGCGGGTTGCGGGGGTGTGGACCGCTTAATATAGATGGGGGAAGGTGATGAAGATGTTCGTGAAGATGACAGAGTTGTTGGAGTAGATCACCGTCACACGATGATTGCCCCGGCGGCGTTTCGGCGCCACCGGGAGACAGGAGGAGAGAGCCCCCCTCTTTCTTCTTCTTCTTCTTCTTCTTCTTCTTCTTCTTCTTCTTCTTCTTCTTCTTCTTCTTCTTCTTCTTCTCCTTCTTCTTCTTCTTCTTCTTCTTCTTCTTCTCCTTGTTCTTCTCCTTCTTCTTCTTCTCCTTCTTCTCCTTCTCCTTCTTCTTCTTCTTCTTCTTCTTCTTCTTCTTCTTCTTCTTCTTCTTCTTCTTCTTCTTCTCCTTCTTCTTCTTCTTCTCCTTCTTCTTCTTCTTCTTCTTCTTCTTCTTCTTCTTCTTCTTCTTCTTCTTCTTCTTCTTCTTCTTCTTCTTCTTCTTCTTCTTCTTCTTCTTCTTCTTCTTCTTCTTCTTCTTCTTCTTCTTCTTCTTCTTCTTCTTCTTCTTCTCCTTCTTCTTCTTCTCCTTCTGCTTCTTCTGCTTCTCCTCCTTCTGCTTCTCCTTCTTCTCCTTCTGCTTCTCCTTCTTCTCCTTCTCCTTCTCCTTCTTCTCCTTCTCCTTCTCCTTCTTCTCCTTCTCCTTCTCCTTCTCCTTCTCCTCCTTCTCCTTCTTCTCCTTCTCCTCCTTCTCCTTCTTCTCCTTCTTCTTCTTCTTCTTCTTCTTCTTCTTCTTCTTCTTCTTCTTCTTCTTCTTCTCTTCTTCTTCTTCTCTTCTTCTTCTTCTTCTTCTTCTTCTTCTTCTTCTTCTTCTTCTTCTTCTTCTTCTTCTTCTTCTTCTTCTCTTCTTCTCTTCTTCTTCTTCTTCTTCTTCTTCTTCTCCTTCTTCTCCTTCTTCTTCTTCTCCTCCTTCTCCTTCTCCTCCTTCTCCTTCTCCTCCTTCTCCTTCTTCTTCTTCTTCTTCTTCTTCTTCTTCTTCTTCTTCTTCTTCTTCTTCTTCTTCTTCTTCTTCTTCTTCTTCTTCTTCTTCTTCTTCTTCTTCTTTCTTCTTCTTCTTCTTCTTCTTCTTCTTCTTCTTCTTCTTCTTCTTCTTCTTCTTCTTCTTCTTCTTCTTCTTCTTCTTCTTCTTCTTCTTCTTCTTCTTCTTCTCCTTCTTCTTCTTCTCCTTCTTCTTCTTCTCCTTCTTCTTCTTCTCCTTCTTCTTCTTCTCCTTCTTCTTCTTCTCCTTCTTCTTCTTCTCCTTCTTCTTCTTCTCCTTCTTCTCCTTCTTCTCCTTCTTCTTCTCCTCCTTCTTCTTCTCCTCCTTCTTCTTCTCCTGCTTCTTCTTCTTCTCCTTCTTCTTCTTCTCCTTCTTCTTCTTCTTCTTCTTCCTTGGCTTCCCCCTAGACGGGAGGAGAGTTCCCCCTCTGGTCCATGGCTGCCATGGTGGCTGAGGGGCAGGAGCCCCTCCTAGACTGGATCCCCATCTCTGTTCTCTTCTGTTTCGCGTTCCTATTTTCTGCACCTTTTATCGTTTATTATATTCCCGGAGATCCGTAACTCCGATTGCGCTGAGATTTTGACGCGATTTTTTGGATATAAGCTTCCTTTGTCTCGAAGTAGAGATCCAACCGACTTACGAGGAGGGAACAGGACACCTGGGCGCGCCTGGGGCCTGGGGCGCGCCCTGGTGTATCTTGGGAGCTGTGGGCCCCCGTTTGCAAATTTTTTTTACCGGCACTAGGCACTGGATATTCCGCGAAACAAAAAACATGTGATTCACATCATAGGAACCGGTTTGGACTTCGGTTTATATGGATATTCCGCGAAACAAAATTTTTTACCTCCCAAAAATCACATATATTCCAAAATAATTCTTCATAAATTTTTACCGTGTTTGGACTTCGGTTTATATGGATATTCCGCGAAACAAAAAACATGCAACAAATAAGAACCGCCACTAGGCACTGGATCAATATGTTAGTCCAATAAATCATATAAAATGTTGCCAAAAATATGTGAGGCCTTCTTTGGTTCATAGGGTAGGAAAATCGTAGGATTAGGAAAGTCATAGGAAATGAGATGACATGTATCTCAAATCCTATGAGTAGGAATAGGAAAGGAGATGCCATTTGATTCACATCATAGGATTTTTTTCCATTAAGTCTAGGCTAATGTTTATTTTCCCATGAAATGTGGAGGATAGGAAGAATTCCTTCATAGGAATAGGATTCTATTCCTACAAGCCAAAGGGCTCTAAAGGAATTTTTTCCTATAGAAATCCTATCCTATGAAATTCCTACAAGATTCCTCTAAACCAAAGGAGGCCTGAAAGTTGTATAATATTGGCATGAAACAATAAAAAATTATAGATGCGATGGAGACGTATCATGGAGCAATATCTCTAAGCACTTGAGCAGTTAGTCCATGATCAAAATCCCATCCCCTATTAATAATATTGGCTTTCCTATTAACACAATGTGATCTTGGATCACTTAACCAAAAATGTAGAGTCTTGAAGCTTTGACAATGTCTATCCATTGCATATTGAGGGGTCCACATCTCCATCCATGTACTTACCTGAACTCTTCCTGAAATATACTCAAGGGAAACATTAGTCCAACAATATGTATGTTGACATGAATTACCAAACCATCAAGGGAGAAAATGTGCTTTCAGCTGCTCATGACGCATATTGTCCTGCTAGCCACCTCGGAGGGGGCGACATGTGCCTTCCAGCCATATCTTCTTGGGTTGGGTGCAACCGATGGGAGATGGTCTCTCGAGATTTGTTCAACCATTTGGTTGGCGGTCTATTAGTAGGTTTTGTGATGCATAAGGCTCATCTCCCTGCAATTTTCCTTTTTTACTTGCCTTGGGGCAGCCATGTGTGGCAGTATTTTTGTAAATTTTATTGTGTTCGGATGATGAACTATGAAATAATCAGCAAAAGGTCTTAGGGTACGATGATATATGGGACCGGCGTGGCCCCTTTGCAGTTCGGCTAGGGTGATCGACGAGCATAGAGAGCAAATCCATCAGTTCACACGCGATGATTTCTCAGGTTCGGGCCGCCATGGAGGTGTAAAACCCTACTCCTATCTTTAGGTGGTTTGACTTGGGGCTCAAGTTACAAGCGCGGCTTGCTGAAAAAACGTGAGCAAGGTGCAAGTACTGTGTAAACGTGAGTAGGGTGTCGACCCGTGCCAAGGTAGCCATGGGCCTCCTTTTATAGACAAAAGGGGTTACCACAGTGGCAATATGGTCATTACCTCTATGTGAATAGTGGTCTTGATGCTATCCAACCTAATCCTGATGGACTAGGACAAGGGAATTTAATGCACCGTGAACTAATAGCAATCCTTTGGCAAAAGGCGTCTCTCCTTCTGTGTCATGGACGTGCATGAACCTATCTCCTTGACACGTCCACTAGACGGGTGTCAATAAAGTTTATCTGCATGTGATGTGCTAACACGTGTCTTGATGATCCTCCCCAAGTCGCTCGCCCGCTTGACACCTAATCTTTACAAGCCATTAGTTGGTCGATGAGGTGGAGCGGTCGAGAAGCAAGAAGGGGGAAGGTTTCCGGCAAGGAGCTTGCCGGGTCTTAGCTTGCCAGTGCGGGGCTTGCCGGCAACTGAAGTCTTGATCTTCAGTACTAACTTAGTACTTCTCGATCAACTTCCTGGAGGTCCTATTCAAAGTCTTGGTGTCCAAGTGTTGAAGCTTGCATCGAGCTACCCTCCGGCAGGGGCTTGCCGTCCGGAGGGCTGCAACTGACTGTGCACAAGTCTAGGGTACTAAGGGACCCCTAATTTAGTACACTGACAGGAGCCCCTAGGCCTGGGCCATAAACACATGCTAGGTGTCGTTTGGCTAGGTCCAAATAGTGCAGAGGCATGCGTGGCATGGAATAACTGTCAAAATCTTCTCTTTTACCAAACCCCCATGACACACATTAAATACAGGATGTGGGAGAGGTGGAACGAAACGGCTGCCAGGGGTAGTGGGCCTAAAAAGCGTAGCCACATAGGACGGAAAAGAGCCAACCTCTGCGCCCTCCCCATAAAAAGGGAACTGCAAGAGGCGTTGCTCATTTACCCCCTTTCGCTTCCAATCTAGCAGCCGCCTCCTTCATCTTCTTCCTTGCGCAAGAACAAAGCACGCTTGCTCCTTTCACCGTTGCTCCAATCCGCCATTCCTCAATCCCCCACCCCACAACCGCCATGTCCCCAAAGAAAGTGAAGAAGGCAGTGGACCCCGAGGCAGAGAACAAGAAGCTTGAGAGGGAGAAATAGCGGCGGGAGAATGTCGTCTTCCCTCTGGTGCTAACGGCCGACGATCTGACCAAGAAATACTCATATGTCTGGTCAGGCAAGACTGACAACCACCCAGCCACAGAAGTTATTTGAGGGTCCGCGTACCCAGCGGGCAATGAACTCCACTTCTCTGCCGGGTATTTCTATAGTGAGCTCTGCCCACCCTTCTCAGATTTCTTTGTAGAGGTCATGCAGTCATACGGATTCCACCTGCTGGATTTTGCCCCCAATTCCATCATCTGCATGTCCATTTACACACACATGTGCGAAAACTTTCTGGGGGTGGCAACCAATCTTTCCCTATTCCAGCATTTCTTCATCCCCCGGATCGAGAACGAAGCTCTATCCGGCAGTGTTACTTGGATTCGAATTACGCGGATGAAGGTGCACTATCTTGACAGCAAACTGCACACCAAGTGGAACGAGTGGAGGGTAGATTGGTGCTGGATCAAGAAAGACCAGCAAGATAAAATTCCTTCCTTCTGTCGCCTCCGGACCTAGAGAATCGAGAAGGGGAATACTTGGAGCAATGTCGAGCCCAGCGACACCAAACTAGGGATGGAATTGTACAGGATCCACGGTTTCAAGGTTGTCGTCCTGACCATCGAGATGGTGGGGCCGATTTCACCCATCGCCGGATCGCCCCGCTGCCGCAAAGAGGAGGATGGAGGGCATGGTACTACAAAGGTCCCTCTGATCCGATGCACCTGCACACTAAGCCCGACAATAACTTGTCGGTGATGCAGCACTATCTGCTAATCTGCCAGCTCTTCAACAGAGGATGCGAATTCCACTTGTCGAAGAAAGTGGTACCTCTCGCAGTAACTCTACCAAGGGTGACATCCTGGCCAAGATGCCGAAGTGTGATGCCAAGGGTGTTGTGGAGTGGTTGATAGAGCCCTACAAGGAGGAGGTGAATGAATGGCTCGCTGATTTGAAGGAGGAGGCCATCAGGGTGGAGAACGACATGGTTCACCCCACCAAAAATGACGAGGCCGCCTTCCTCAAGGCCGGGTCTGAAGAGGACAAGAAGGCCGAACTTCTCCGGAAGAAGGCCAAAGCCACCGGCAAGGGAGAATGGGTGGTGGAGCACACTAAAGAGCACAGTAGAGAGGGTGCCGAGAAGCATGCTCAAAAGGACGCGGAAGAGCGTGCTGGAGAGCACACTGGCGAGACCACCGATAAAGATCAGGGATCTGACGACCATGATGGTGATGACACAGAGCCGGTCAGTGATACTGAAGGGGATGATTATGAAGAGGAGGAAGAACTTTATGTCCCTCCTCCTCACGTCAGGGCCACCGTCGCGAAGAAGGCACGCAAGAAGAAAGCAATGCCCATTGATCAGGTAAGCAGCGAGCTTGTCGTAACAAGGGCAGCCAACAAGGCTTCCCGGGCCTAGCCTTCTCGACGACAACTCTCTCGCGTTGTTGCCTCCTGGCGACCAATTTCGTCGACCACTGAAGAGATGGGCGCTTCATAGAACCCGGATCCTTTGCGGACAAAACAGGCCGGGTGCACTTCGCCACCATCAACCACCACCAGACCAGAAGGGATGGGGCTCCACAATCTGTCTGTCCTCAGAGAACCCGATGAGGAAGAAGAGTAAGCACTCCATCCTTCCATCGTCATATTATTAGCCTGTGTTGTTGATCTTAACTGTTTTGAATGATTTGGCCTTGCAGGGACGAGGATCCGTTGGCAGAAAGGCACCAGAAGAAGGCCAGGAGTGCTGAAGAGAGCGATGTGGCGACTGGCAACTATCATGGTTTTCTCACGGCAGATGTCCTCGTAAAAGGAGTAAGTCTGGAGGCCATCACAACTAGGAGGTCACTTGAGAGGAGTTGACCGGGAAACAAAAGACACAAGTTTACTCAGGTTCGGCCCCTCACGATGGAGGTAAAGGGCTACTTCATACTTGATTAATATTGCTAGAGACTTCGATTACAAGGATGCAAATTCGCTAACCTAGCTCTCGGTTGATTATAACTTAGTCTTTTCATCCCAGGGGCTCCCCTTTATATATAGGTTGAGACCCTAGGTTTACCAAAAAGGGTCTGGGTCGTACTACGACTAGTGTCCTATCATACTTCTTACTTATCTCTCAAGTAAGGAGAGTCTTCACCTTTGGGCATTCGTTAAGCCGGTCCGCCAGGCGCCTCCACAAGCTGGCCTTACTAGGAGTATAGCCTGTTAACATGTTGGTGGTATCGCTTGGCAATACAGCTTCTGCACCATAGAGCATAAAAATGGCGAATTCCTGTTACCTGTTGGGGGTAGTCCGTACACTACAAAAAACGACACATCTGTGACATTTTGGGCCGAATGAATTATTTTCCTGTCATGCTTATGACACTTCTATGACGATAATTGTGACAAAACCCGGTATCATCATAGATTTGGTGGGCTCCTACTTCTATGACAAAAAATCATGATAGAAAATGGGCTTTTCGACCTAGGCGGGTCGGAGACGCAGCTGCATGACATTCTTTGGTCCGTCCATGACGGAAAAAACGTGGTAGAAGCGAGGGAGAGGAAAATATCGGGGAGTTCTCGGTTACGGTGGGTGGTCGGGGGCCGAGCAATGTGCGTTTTCTCTCGTACACATACACGTGTGGGTGCGAGGCATTGGGCTCTAACTGAACCCGAGCGAGGCGTTTGCCTACTGAACCCGAGCGATTGCACTGCAGGCTACGCATTACTGAACCCGAGCGATCGATCGATCTGGCTGTTAACTGAACCCGATCGAGCGATTTCTTCGCTACTGCTGCTAACTGAAGCCGATCGATGCTGCCTCTGGATGAATAGTGAGCGTTGTTGGGGGGGGGGGTTTGGATGAACAGTTCCCGGTGGGGGGTTGGATGAACAGGACCCCGTGGTAGTAGATGCCGTTGCCGCTGGATGAACAGGACCCTGATCGAGCCGGTTGGGGGTGGATGAACCGGACCTCGTGGAGGGCTGGATGAACAGGACCCCGCGGAGGGCTGGTTGAATAGTAGCCGGTGGAGGGCTGGATGAACAGTAGCCCCTGGAGGGGTGGTTGAACAGGACCCCATGGAGAGGGCTGGTTGAAGAGTAGCCAGTGGAGGAGGGGTGGAGGCTGGATGAACAAGAGCCCGTGGATGAACAGTTGTAGGTGGAGGCTGGAGGAGGTCGACGATGGATGAACAGTAGCCCGTGGAGGCTGGAGGAGGTCGACGGTGGATATGAACAATATCTCTTGGAGTCCCGTTTTGCGGTACGCCACACCCCTCCCGATGAACAGGACCACCGTTTCGACTGTAGCGCTCCAACAAAAGTCCGTTTCCTCCGTTTTGCGTTACGCCACACCCCTCCTGATCAAAAGGACCCCGTTTCGACAGTAGGAGGTTCAAGAGAAGTCCGCTTCCTCCGTTTTGTGGTACGCCAGACCCCTCCCGATGAACAGGATCCCGTTTCGACCGTGGCTGGTTGAACACAAGGCCGTTTCCTCCAATCTGCGGTACGCCAGGCCTCGTTTCGATCGGCTGTTCCGTCCAAGCCGGTTGGCTCCCGATGAACACGACGACGCAGTTTCTCCGTTCCGACCCAGCCATGTACACGATCCATGGCCGTACGTATGCGCGAGTAGGTGTTCGAGACCCCGCCCTTATGTACGTATGTGGCCGTATTTACTTTCTTGCACCCTGGCTGTACGTACGTGTACACAATATTAATGGGACTGCGTGACATGCTATGTGTGCGCCTCTACCATGACACGTGCGCGCCTATACTATGACACGTGCCCTTCCTTACACGGCCACGGTTCATCGCTGCAGCCTGTAGACAGACCGATCGTATGTACGTACACGTTCGCGACGAGAATGACAACGCTACGTACGCTTCGACCAGGTGGGTCCCGACTGTCAGGCACTTCCTTGCATGCGAAGATGTAGCTGGTGGGTCCCAGCAGTCAGGGGGAAACGTTTTTTTTGTGAAATACGGTGGCCTGTCCGGTGGGTCCCTGCTGTCAGGTGGAGGAATCATTATTTTGCGTGTAATAAGGAGGCACTTCCTTGCTGCGGCCGTGGACCCAACTGTCAGCCTCTCCACGTGCATTACTCTTTCGATGGAAGTCGTTCCTTGACCACGCCGCGCCGAGAGCACCAGGGCGGTGGACGACCGCGAGGCCTAGGAAGGGGACGACGCGGAGCCGGGGAAGACGCGGCAGTGGAAGCCCACACGGAGAGGAGTAAGAGTTTTCACTGGTTCAGCTGCGGTGTGAGGCTGCCGTCGCCGCAGAATAACAGGGTGTGTGGGTGAGTAGAGGGATGGCCTGGCCAGCGGTGGGAGTAGTAGGGGGCGGTGAGGCCTCCGCGGCATCACAACCGGCCATGGGAGGCAGGAGCACGCAGCACGACCGACACTAGTTTGGGCGGCTGGACCAAGAAGACCAGATGTTGAAGAAGCACGGCGGTCGTTGGATGGACATCGTATGGTCACTGCAGCTAGAATCGTTTATATTGATTAAGTTGACAAAGCCCTTGGTACGCGTCAACTTAGTAGGGCCACAGGTCAGCCAACGAAACGGTGCATCCGAGATGTCAGGGGGAGGAATCATTTTTTGGGCGGCTGAAGCAAGAATATCCGAGATTGAAGAAGAAGCACGACATCCATTGGATGGACATCCAACGGCCACTGCTGCTACAACCGTGTGTTGACTATAAGTTGACAAAGCCTTGCATACGCGTCGACTTAGTTTTTGTTTTTTTAGGGGACGCGACAACTTAGTAGTCCCACAAGTGTGTGGCAGAGAACATATAGCCCATTTGCGATTTGTAAGAATGTACAACCATTTTTGAATTCTAATGGAATTTACTACAGCCCATTTACAGTTTGTTAAAAGTAGAGCCCATTTTCTAGCTAGGACATCGATTAATAATTTCAACCAACTGCTCAAAACAGAATTCAATAAAATTTCCCACATTTTGATGGAATCCGAAATATTTTTATCCTGAAATTTCTAGTCAGATTAAATATAATTTCAAAATAAATTTGTATTACATAAAAATCCAACGAAATATTGCGCGCGCAACAAGTAATGAAATTAAAATTTTCAAATTCTAAAAATAATATATTTGTTAAACTAATTACGTGTTTGGTGCATTTTTTATAGTTACTGCCCAGTTTTGATAATTACATCCCATTTATTATTTCTTAAATCCCATTTTCTTGTTAAGCCTAATGCATCCCTCCTAGGAAAGATTTGCAGCCTAGCAGAGCGGAGAATAATAAGTTGACTTGGATATTGTGTACAACTGTCGGCCCAGTTGCATTGCTGATGTTGAAAAAAAGGCCTATGTAGTACCGTACAACCTTACATGGCTACTCAGCCCACATTCAGCGACACCGGGAAGGCCCAAACAAGGCTTCTTTACAACTTTTTGAAATCACTGAGCTCAATTAGTAACTTAAGAAAAAAGTTAGAGTACAGCGGAACCTAATTAAAAGCTGTCACGAGCGAAGAAATAATTCAACGGGTCCCACTTGTGTGTGTGCATGTGCGCGTGTGTGTTTGTGTGTGTGTGTGTGTGTGTGTGAGAGAGAGAGAGAGAGAGACCCATCGACCGATGCTCGTAAATACATCTTTGAGCCATATGCATTGCTGATGCTCAGTAAAAACTTATATGGTTGACACAATCATATAGAACATCATAACACACTGAACTTGCATACAAAAATTTCACGCAGGCGGCACAATCACGGTGGAAGCAGTGGATCGCTACGGGTAGGGCTATGTTGAAACCAACGAACTCGTACATAACGGTTCATCGTCTTTATCAATGACGGGGAAATATCTTGAATGATGTGCAAAGAAAATAGACAGACAACACAATATATAAGTTCTGCTAGAACATTAACTTGATGTACAACCCTTTCTAAAAAAAGTTCAGGTAAAAAAATAGAACAGGTCACAATCAAATGTACTGGCACATCAGTGCTTGACACCCATAGCTCGGATTTGACTAGTATTTGACTAGTATCTGACAAGAGCACATCCAGGCAGCCAGCCCTGCCTCTTCTCCCAAAGAAGCAGTGGCCTCCGCCGCATGATGGAGTAGGCCCTGTGTCATCCATCGTTCCGAGCAACACAGGGAAAGTCTAACGTTGACTCCTGTAGTGGACGTCGTCGACGGACCCGGGCACCAGCTGCGGCGGCAGGACTTCGATTGATGGATTGACCACTTCTTTGACATGCACGAACACTCAGTGCAGGTACATCCCTAACGTGGTTCGCGACAGCCTTGGTGGCGACGAATAGTACAACCCCGGTTCCTGCACCGGTATCTCGACACCAATCACCTTTGGTATGGTGGATGGCTTCTTCATCCATGCGATACCCGTCAGAGCCCAACTGTTTGGAGGAACACACATACTTACGAGCTCACCTCCAAGGTCGTCGATAAGCTCATTCATGGACTCGCTGTTCCAAGCACGTCGAGGCATGCCGTGGAAGGTAAGCTTTTTTAAAAACTCAAGCTCAGAGGGCACCGAGCCCCATCCTGGGTGCCACCGATCAAAGCTCACCAGTGCGCCATCACAGAACAAACGCCGGGAAGATTCGAACACACGACTGTAGTCGAAAGTTCTCCGAAACCTGACGAAGAAATCAGCCGGTGGCGGACAGACTTCAACGAGCAAGTCACTTATTTGGTTGGCATGCGCAATGCCAAGAGCTTTGACAAGGTTGTCCGGCGAGATGGGAGGCTGGTCGCCGTTGATGGTTACCATCAGCACTTTGCCGGCAAACTGGTCGTCAAGCACCGCCATGCCACTGTTGAGCGACAACACGCAGCGCCCGAAGGCAGGACGGACCTCAGGATCTTTGGCTCGGAGATCCGCGTTGACCGGCGACATGATAGTGCGCTTGAGTACAGGGAGTACAGGAGGGAATTTGGGGGAACTAGAGTAGGATCGAGATTCCAGAGGTGGGGGAGGGGCGGGAGATTGGGGATGAATAGGTAGCATGAATTTTGAACACGCGCCAATATGCTCTCGGCGCGCAAGCGCACGAAAACACCGGTGGCGCCCACATGTCGGTGCGCAAGAGTCCCAATTCTTTCTTTTTTGAGAGCCTAGCCTTTTTTAGGATCTTTTGAGAGCCCGGCCTGAGAGTCATAATTGACCTGTTTGGCATTGCGTTACTACTCGGCCCATATTCAACGACACCTCACTGGCCCAAACAGGTGTACATCATCGAAAAGACACAGAGCTCAAATTATCTATCTACTTTTATAAAAAGCAGAGTTGGTGATGATGGTGTGCCTACCATCCTGCAATATAGGACGTCCGATCTATATCTAACGGATAGGAAGGAAACTATGACAATTTACCCGCACTCCTCTCCACATTTGCAGATAAGGCCTTCCCTCGTTCATCCTTTTCTCCCACAAGATCTTGATGTTCCGTGCAACGCACGGGCATCTTGCTAGTAACTTGAAAAAAGCAGGCTGAACACTAGAGAATGGTGATGCCCTCATTTAGCCCACCAGCAGTTCGAAACAATAAACAGTTCGAAACAACAATATATACAACATTCAAACACTGACTAGTGACTACTACTGACATAAACAACAAGACATGATAGTTCATAAGAAGTCTTGCTACACCACCAAAATGCACCCATCTACAGCGCTTAGACTCTCATGATCAAACGAGAATGACATTCTAAATAGAGGCAACTATTACATAGTAAGAGTGACATAGACGAGGATGAACAAATGGCAAGGAATATGCATAACAAAAGAGAGAACTACCCATCCAGAACAAGCAGCTAAGACAACAAGTCATTCGAAGAGGGATGATCCAACACCGTCATAATTTGCAGCCCCGCTTCAGCCACCAGTGATCCGGAGACACCAGTACTCCACCCTTTCGATGCAACAGCCCAATTACCTATCAACCTGAAGGCTTGAACCACATCACTGCCTGTCGGACTCGACACATCCAAGGATCAAAGTTAATCCAGATGCCTTTGTCACTCTCACCTTCTTTTGGCTGCAGGCTATATCGTTGACAATCAGGGGAGTTTGCTCCCGAACTCCTAGGGCTCGCCGTGTAGACACAGTTTTCCATAGCAAACAAAGCCTCTCTACCATCAAGGTCCTTGCCAACGGTGATCTCCTGGTTAATCAGATAATTGAGTCCGAGAAATAGAGAGTGTGAACCAAGGCTATTTACCCGCCTCCAACTCAAAAATCTTGAAGGCCCCAACAAGTTGGTATCCTGCTCATAGACATAATAGCCACTGTCCGGATACTCACGTATTTCACGGTGCTTGTATACAGTGGGGTTTTTTGCAATATAACTTTTCTGGCTCATGTGTCCGAATGATCATCAGTCTTTTGTCGTCGTCTGATCGAGCGAGGAACCAGTTGTGCTTCCCTGTTTTTGGCAAAGGTGGTGTGATTACAAAGGGCAGTAACTGTAAGGACACTGCATCATATGAAAAAGGACAAGCATTGTTAATGTAAGATCAGCATTGTTCAGAGTATGAGTAGGATAATGCAAGAAACAACATTGATATGTCCCTATTGGAACTCGGAGGAAAATACAGGGAAATGTATACTGGGTTCGAAAATATAGAAGTGCCATGCATGGTTATACTCATGTTATCTCACAATCGATTCTTCAAAGGAAACTACCATGTCATGCATGTTATGTAATCATGTTCTGTCCTCACAAACAAATTCTTCAAGGAAACTAACAGACCATGCATTGTTATATATTCATGTTCTGTGGGAAAAAAATTGTGAGCATATTATTCTAGCCATTGATTGCTGAAGGGCGAATATAGGTATGTACACATGGTAAGCATTACAGGATTTCACTACTTCCAAATATAGAGTTCTCCATATGCACATTTACTTCCCTAATGTATGGTTAGATGAAACCAACAGTGTGACGCATGTTTCTACATCATGAAAATGTGGAAACTAACATGGCCATTGATACACACTCATATTTAGTAGTATATAGATTACTATAAAATAAGGAGAATATCCATATCTTCCTAACCGTTTGATTATTCACGGGTACAAATTGGCTGTAATGACATGGTCGCAATCGCATGAATTAACTCATTCCAAATATAGCTGATTTACGGCGTCTCTAATACATTGCCATAGTTCTACTCAAACGCTCAAACAGGGATATCCCAATCATCACAAAAAGTTCAAACAGTGTCATGGCGGCATCATTAACATCAGACGGAAACAACTTACACGCGCCGTCCCAGCAATACGTGGTGCCATCTGCTTTGTCAATCGCGTAGATGATGCCATTGTGTACAATAGCATCACAAAAGTGCATATCAGCTTTGACGAGGATCCACTGCGAGCTAAGTTGTCTCCAGCTAAAGAAGGCACCGGCGTAAAGATAGGCAAGTCTGCGGTCGAACGAGGCAATTAGCTTGAAGTCTGCGTAATCCGCATGTCGTGTGGGCACTTGGCGGATTACAATCTTCTGCAAAACAAGGTCCGTCCAACTGATGTGGTAATCTAGATGACTTCGACCGTGATGGTAAAACTCTATATAATCCAACGGAGGAAGGATAATCTCATGGGAGGGCTGGAAGTTCACGAGCACCAACTTTTTCTCGTCTTCTCTGATGGCAGCCATCCAGTGGGAGTTCATGCCGACCCAGTACATACCTGCCAAGAAGTTTCCGGCGATGGTGATCGAATCGAAGTCGAGGGAAATGATGTACGGCGACCCACTACATACCTGCAAAGAAGTTTCGGCTAATGGAGATCGGATTGAAGTCGAGGGGCATCATGTATGCCTCCGTATCATGGTGAGAAAATCTCGCAAGACTAGATAGCAGCAAGTAGGGTGTCTTGAAAAGCTTAGGCCTCCCTTCGACGATGGCCGTGTGGATGTCCCTCGAGCATGCAGCCAGCCGCAGGGCGCCCAACATATCCATACACGAACAACAAAGGTCGAGGATGTCACTGGGGAGATAGCTCCAATCGCGGCTCATATGGATGCTGCGCGTTTCGTGTTCGGCCATGGTGGAGTTTGGAAGGTGGGGTTTTTGGGGTCTTGATTTATGGGGGAGAAGGCTCTCGGTGCTGGAGCGGCTAGCAAGGGAATAGTGGAACCAGGGGAGGCGAGCGAGGCGAGGGTACGCGGTGGCACAGTGATATGATGAAGAGTGACCTTAGGATCTCCGCGAGATGGAGTGGTGCTAGGGGAGAGTGAGACGAGGCGAGGCATGCTATACAACGGCGGTGACAGTGACTGCATAGTGCACAAGGTGAGGCTGGTTTTGGTAACCCGAACACGCTAACTGGACTAGTGTCACCTCGGGCGCAGGGTCTTGTCAGTTCACTGTGAGGACAGTATGAATAATATTTTGACCATCAAGTGTACCACAGTTGTACTACTACTACTAGTAGGAGTAGTAGTGTCGGTGAGCATGACACCTATGGGACCACGTGGATCCCTTCTATCATTTGGCAGGGAAGAGCATGGTGCAAAGAGAAGATCTAACGGTCAACATGACGGATTTTTACCCAGGTTCGGGCCGCTGAGAAGCGTAAAACCCTAGTCCTGCTTGAGTGTATATCTTGTGTTCTTGAGCTTCGGCTCGCCGCTATGCATGCAAGCTAGACCAAGAGGTTCAAAAGTCTGAATCCTCGTCCAGTATGCCGTGGGCCTCCTTTTATATGTCCAAGGGGCTGCCACAATGGCACACAGGAGGTGTAAAGTAGCTACAGTGCCTATGTTTATCACCAGCATCTTAGGACAAAACGCATTAAATGCGCTGCTTACGTGCCCCTCAGCTTTATCGGGGACGGGAGTAGAAACCGTCCCGTCCGTCGCCGCCCCGCTCCGTCTTGACACGCGTCCATGCCGGCGAGGCATGCAGTGCCAAGTTGGCTGGCCAGCTGCCGCGCTGGAGAGGTGGCATGATCTTCACGAAGATCTGCATGCCACCACGCAGGCGCTTGCTAGGCTGGCAGGCCGGCCACTGCGGTGGAGTGGTGACGGGGTGGCGGAGTCTTTCCGCGGTCTTGTCGACGTCCCCGACAAGGATCTTGCCGGGGCCTCGCAGATGTCTCCGCAAGGATCTTGCTAGGTACCTTGTCTTCTGGCCTCCACAAAGATCTGCATGCCTCTACGCGCGCGCCCCTGGGTCTTGGCCTTAACATTGTCGATGGTGTCAGAGCTCTCAATCACAAGGGTGGTGCTCTTGTTAGTGCCCTGCAAGCCGTCCCGTCGCGGGTCTTGCCAGGGTAGTGTAAGTGGTCCCGGCAAGGATCTTGCCGGGGGTGGCACAAGCTATCCCGGCAAGGATCTCGCCGGGGGTCTAGCTCGTCCTCTGTTCTCTGGATTGGTCACTTATCTTCGCCTTGTATCTCGTTTTTATCCTCGATCGCGTTCTTCATCCCTCGCCGCGCATGGGGCTACGACTGCCCGTGCACAAGTTTGGGGTGCTAAAGGGCCCAAACTTTAGTACACTGACAGGAGCCCCCGGGCCTGGGCCATGCACGAGCGCAGAGTGTCGTTGGGCCAGGCCCAAACAGTGCGTGGGCATGCGTGGCAGGGTATAACTGTTATAATCTCCTCGTCTGCTATGCTTGTAGTGGCCCATGAATAGCCCGCGGGATGGTATCCGTCGTTTCACGCCTCCCACTACGCCCGCCTTTTTCGCCACGTACACCGCATGCATGGCGTGGGGTAGGTGGCGGATGCGCGAGATATGGAAAGGCGTGTCATGGCAGATTCCCGTGCGCCTTTGATTGGTGCGGGGAGGGCGGTCGACGGCCTCGCTCCTTGCCAATGGCCTTAATGAGCCGGACTTGAAAGGGCTCCTTGGAGGAAGTATAGAGCTAGCCCCAAACCCTCCTGCTTGGCTATAAAAGGGGAATCGAAAGGAGAAGGAGGGGCATCCTTTCGTGTCTTCTCTTCTCCTTGTTCTTCATCCACCATCATGCAGAGAGGGCGTAGCCGCAGCTACCCCCGTGCAGAGGTGACGAGATTTCCTCGCGCCAGAGAGCCATGACAGTTAAGGAAGAGCCAGGTGCTTAAGGCGGAGGCGCTAGATGGGGTCGCGGTCGGCGAGGTGGTCGAGGCAGAAGTGGACGCGGAAGGGGAGCATCAGCGGCGCCGCCTTCTCCTCCTGCTATGTTCAATGGTCACACCAGAGACACGGTGCTGGAGTTTGTTGTGGGGCTGCGTGGACCGCCGCGCAGCCATCTTCGCCTTCCCAAGCCGTTTGCGAGGGTGCTGGAGGTCGATCAGCCGCCGAGTTTGAGGCTTCACATGACGGGTTGTTGCAATGGTGACACGTGGGTGAACGTAGAGTTCCCCGCCCCTCATGTAATGCTCCTTCATCGTGGTTGGAAAACCTTCGCACGCGCCCACTGCCTAATGAAAGGGCACATCCTCCGCTTCAAATTGGTGGAGACCGACCTGCTCTCCATCAAGGTCTTCGGGCGCTCGGGAATCCGGTTAGGGTGCTGCGTGGAGAGCTCGACCGACGACGAAAGCTCCTCCTCGAGCGACAGTGATGAGGAGGAGAAAGATGGAGAGGATGACGGGGACGGGTCTGACTAGACGTTGGGCGCACCATCACCAGGCGACGCCGATAGCACCATCATCTGCAACTAGTCTTCTCCCCGGCAGAGCGGTTTGCTGGGAGGGGTAGTTCTTGGCGGTGGCTTCTCAAGCCAGCTCCTTGAACTTCTCGGGGCTGCCACTTCTGGCGGTTGGCGCTGGAAGGCCGGAGAAGACGAAGAAGGCAGGTTGCAGGCCATCAAGTCAGAGTACGAAGGCATCGACGCCTTCGTCGCGTATTGCCGGCCCGCTGCCTCATCTTTCGGCTCCTCCCCCGGCACCGTCATCACCAGCCCTCTTCTGGATGGCCACCGAGATGTTCTCTTGGTGTCTTCTGCCACGCGCACCTCGCCTAGGCACTCTTTTTCCCCTCCCGCTATCTTGATCCGCTTTCTGAGGAGAGGGATAAGAAAGGGATTACGGGCATCTTATCTTCTTTTTAGATCTTAAGCATGCGGGCACTTGCTCAATTTAAAACCTTGTAACCCCTTGCTCATGCTTACGTTCCGTATGAATTGCACTTGTTAATCAACCTATTAATGAAGAAAAAGGGGTGTTTGCCAGGTTCTTTTGTGCGTGAGCAAGGCTCACACCAAGGAACGAGTCCTTGTTATGTTTTTTAAGAAACAACGCCACCCGACAACAAGCCTTGCCGTCTTCCCGCTTCATACCACGTCTACGCTCACGCCCTTGGCAGAGGTAGGGGCAAAGTAGGATTAGGCCCTTCGCCCATCCCCTTTCCACCGCAACTACAACCAAATCCCGGCCCAAAAGGGATTTTGGGCACAGGAAAGAGGGAACACGGTGGCATCAGTTAGAGCGAAGTTTCGTATGTTCAAGTTTCATACGGAAGTATGTAGCTAGGGAAAAAGACTTATCTGAATCTGTTGCCCCCGGTAGCCTTGGCTTGCCGGGGCCGAAGTGTTAGTTCGTCTCCTTTCCTCCAAAAAGTTCCGCTGAAGCGCTCGTGCGGCCTGCGAACCAAAAAGGATTGGAAGGGACAAAAAGACACATACTCAACCTCTATGCTAGGGGTTAGTTGCCGCTAAGCACTATCAACCCTACAAGAGAGAGACTCAACCTAACATGCATGCTAATTCCTAGGGCGCCAACGCTTTGTTTATTTATCTGTTGCTCAGGGTCTGCGCCTGGCTTTGTACAAAGGGTTAGATACCTTGCCGGCAAGGCTTGTACAAAAGGTTGTCTGCCGGGGGGGGGGGCCCGGCAACCACGCCTTACGGGTAAAACTTGTGAAGATGTTCACTGTTCCAGGAGTTGCTCACTGGGATACCATCTTCGGTCTCCAGGCGGACTGCGTCGGGCCTGGTGACTCGTATTACCCGGTAAGGGCCTTCCCACTTTGGCGTCAACTTGTTGGAATTCTTGGCCGACTGAACGCGCCGAAGAACAAGGTCGCCTTCCTCAAAGCTTCGGGCATGAACCTTGCGGCTGTGGTAGCGACGCAAGGCTTGCTCGTAGCATGCAGCTCGCAGAACAGCCTGAAGACGATCTTCCTCAAGGAGCGTAGCGTTATCTTGTCGCAACTTCTCTTGCTCAAGCTCATCATAAGCAAGCACTCGAGGTGACCCGTATGTGAGTTATCTGGGGAGAACTACTTCTGCCCTGTAAACGAGGGAGAAGGGCGTCTGGCCGGTGGCTCGATTTGGCGTCGTCCTGATTGACCAAAGAACCGTCGGCAGCTCGTCAATCCAGCGCCTTCCGCACTTATGCAACCTGTCAAAGGTTCTTGCCCTAAGGCCCCGCAATACTTCAGCATTTGCCCTTTCCGCCTGGCCGTTGCTTCGCGGGTGTGCAACAGAAGCAAAATAGATCCTGCTGCCGAGGTCTTGGACGTATTGCATGAAGGTGCAGCTTGTGAACCGCGTGCCGTTGTCGGTGATGACTTTGTTCGGCACACCAAAACGGCAAACTAGTCCTTTGAAGAACTTGACGGCTGATTGTGCTGTCACCTTTCTCACTGCTTCCACTTCTTGCCACTTTGTGAACTTGTCGATTGCAATGTACAAGTACTCAAAGCCCCCGACAGCACGGGGAAAGGGGCCCAATATGTCGAGCCCCCAGACCGAAAATGGTCAGGAAAGAGGGATTGTCTGAAGAGCTTGAGCTGTTTGATGGAGTTTCTTCGAGTTGAACTGACACGCTTCACCCTTGGTTATTAGTGCAGTTGCATCTTGGATAGCAGTGGGCCAAAAGAAACCTTGCCGGAATGCCTTGCCGGCAAGGGCTCTCAATCCTATGTGAGAGCCACATATGCCTCCGTCTATTTCTGCCAACAGCTCTAGTCCGTCCTCCCGGGGAATGCACTTCAATTTCACACCGTTCGATCTTTTCCTGTATAGGACGCCGTCCACAAACTGGTACATGCCAGACCGACGGGCTACTTTCTCCGCTTCTTCCTATTCCTGAGGGAGTTCCCCTGTTTGGAGGAACTGAACGGTGTGCTGCGCCCATACCAGAGCTTGAGGCTCGACGGCAAGGACTAGAGGCATGTCTTCTGCCATGGGAGTGGTTGCCTGTACGGCTAGGGTTTGAGGCCCTGCCGGAGCCTGTCGCTCCTCGGCAACCTTGACGTCCCCGGCAACATCCTTGTCGGTGGCTCCTAGGAGCTCGGCAGGAAAGTACTTGTCGGAGCCCAATTTTCTTCGCTTATTCTGTCCTGTCGATGGTTCAACGGATGGCTGAGTCAATTGGAGCAGAAAGGTCCCTTGTTCCACAGGTAACCTGAGGGTAGCACATTTTGACAGGTCGTCAGCAATGCTATTCTTTGCCCGGGGAACATGCTCTGCTTGTAGACCGTCAAAACGTTCTTCCAACTTCCTCACTTCATCTACATAAGCTTCCATCAGCAGGCTCTGATAATCCTTGTTCACTTGCTTCACTACGAGTTGTGAATCCCCACAGACGACCAACTTTCTGATCCCAAGGTCTGCCGCGATGCTGAGACTGGCAAGCAGTCCCTCATAGTCCGCGGTGTTGTTCGTTGATCTCTCCCGGGGAAAGTGCATTTGGACTACGTACTTGAGGTGTTCTCCAGTGGGCGCGACAAGCAGCACACCAGCACCGGCGCCTTGCAGCGAGAAAGCCCCATCAAAGTACATAATCCAGTTGCGACTTGTTTCCTTGCCAGGGAGAGTGGTCTCCTGAATTTCTTCGTCGGGCGTTGAGGTCCATTCTGCAATGAACTCCGCCAAGACCATGCTCTGGATTGTCGAAGTGCTTTCAAACCTGAGACCAAAGCTTGACAGTTCCAATGCCCATTCCACAATCCTTCCTATTGCATCTGGGTTGTGCAGGATCCGTTGCAACGGGAAGCGAGTGATGACGGTGATCTCATGTGCTTGAAAATAATGAGGAGGCCGACGAGCAACTTTTGCACACCAAAATATCTCGATCTAGCCCCCTGCAAAAGGGAGCTGACAAAGTAAACTGGGTGCTGTACCATCTTCTTCCTCTGTGTTACTTTGTCCGCTTGTGCAAATCCTGCCTTGCCGGTGCTAAACTCTGCTGGGGGTCCTGCCTTGCCGGCACCGGACCCTGCTGGGGGGGAGCTCTGGCTCGTCATCTGACAGCCTTGCCACCGCTACCGCCTCTTCGTCAACTTCCCTCTGCGCCACTAGTGCAGCACTGACCACTTGATTCGTTGCAGCTAGATATAGCAGCGACGGCTCTTGCAGTTTAGGCGCAACTAGTATTGGTGTAGAGGAGAGGTACCTCTTCAAATCCTACAGTGCTGCCTTGGCCTCCAGGGTCCATTTCTTCGGCCCTTCCTTTTTCAAAATCTTGAAAAAGGGGAGGGCGTGCTCAGCAGCTTTGGAGATGAACCTACTTAGAGCAGCAACGCAGCCAGCAAGCAGACGCACATCTTTGCCTCGCCTTGGTGCCTCAATCTGCTCAATTGCCTTGATCTTGTTGGGGTTCACCTCGTTCCCACGTTGAGGCACAAAGAACCCGAGAAGCTTGCCAGATGGGACACCGAACACACACTTCTAAGGGTTGAGCTTGAGGTTGATCTTGCGCAAATTTGCAAATGTTTCTTCCACATCTTGCACAAGTGTCGCCCTGTCCTTGGTTTTGACCACTATGTCATCCATGTAAGCCTCCATATTTCTATGGAGCTGGGGCTCAAAACTAATCTGAACTGTTCTTGCAAATGTTGAACCAGCACTTTTCAACCCGAAAGGCATTCATATAAAACAATATGTACCACATGGGGTGATGAAGGCGGTCTTCTCTTCGTCTTCCTTCGTCATAGAGATTTGGTGGTATCCCGAATAGGCATCAAGGAACGACAGCAGGTCACACCGGTAGTGGAGTCCATGATCTGGTCAAGGCGCGGCAAAGGGAAAAGATCCTTTGGGCAGGCTTTATTGATATCTGTATAATCAATGCACAGCCTCCACTTTCCATTCGCCCTGCGCACCACCACCGGATTGGCCAACCATGTTGGGTGGAGCACTCCTTTGACTAAGCCTGCAACTTCCAACTTCCTAATCTCCTCGACGATGAATTCTTGCCGCTCCAAAGCTTGCTTCCTGACCTTCTGCTTGACGGGCCGCGCATGAGGACAAACAGCAAGGTGGTGCTCAATCACCTCCCTGGGAACGCCGGGGATGTCAGATGCTTGCCATGCAAACACATCGACATTCACCCGCAGGAAGGCGACGAGCGCGCTTTCCTATTTGCTGTCGAGGGTGGAGCTTATAGTAAAAGCTCTGCCCGTGTCGTCCTCCTTGACGGACACCTTCTTGGCTTCCGGTGGTGCAGCCTTGGATTTCTTGCTCTTGCCGGTGGAGCTCTCTGGCACGTCCTCAATGGAAACGCAGCACCCCGAGGAGGCGCGCTTGCCGGAGTGGGTGCAAGAGGCTTGGCCGGGGCCAGAAGTCTTTCCGGTGACTGAGGTCTCGCCGGTCTTCTTCCCCACGAGGGCTCTAGTGGCAGGAGCAAGTGCCTTGGTGGCAGGCGCCACCACCGCCTCCTGGTAGAGCTGGTCGGCACAGATGAGCACGTCCTTCTTGTCGGAGCCGACAGTGATGACGCTCATCGGGCCGAGCATCTTAAGCATGTTGTAGGCGTAGTGTGATGCTGCCATAAACTTGGCAAGCGCTAGATGACCAAGGATCCTGTTATACGGCAACAATATCTTGGCTACATCAAAGACGATCTTCTCTGTCCTGTAGTTCAGCTCACCACCGAACGTAACTGGTAATGTGATCTTACCCTTGGGCTGGCTTCTCCCTGGGTTGATCCCTTGAAAAGTGCCTGTCTCCTCGAGATCTCCCTTGGGGATTTGCCACCTCTTAATCACTTGTGGCGAGATCAAGTTCAGACCGGCCCCACCGTCCACTAGCATTTCTGTCACCTTGAGGTTGCGAATTGTTGGCGAAACCAACAACGGCAAGCACCTGACCGCGGTTGTGCGATCAGGGTGATCCTCGGCATCGAAAATGATAGGTGTGTTGCACCATTTCAGTGGCTTCTGGGCGTCGATCGATGGCTCTGTCGCATTGATCTCGTGTGCCCACTGTTTAAGTTGGCGGTGAGAAGAATGCAACGAGGCGCCACCATCGATGCACATGGCTTCTGTGGCCTTTTGGAATTCTTGGTCACTAGACTCGTCATCCTCTTTGTGGTCATCATCCCCCTCTTTCTTGCCGCGGCCTCGAGCAGGCCTCTCTAGTTGCTTTTCCTTGCCGTGGCGCCCCCTCGGCCACCGCGCTTCTTGCCAGACCCCTCAGCACCATCCTGGTCCTTCTCCTTGTCTCGTCTTTCGTAGTTAGTTTTCTGCCTCTCCACAAGCTGCTCAACTTGCCGGCAGTTTTGGAGGTCATGGCCATTGGTGCGTTGGATCTTGCAGTATTGCGTGTCGGAGCCCTCCGGCTTGTCGGCGGCCACCAAGGCCTAGCAGGCGGCGCACCCGACAACCTCTTTTCGGAGGTTGTCGACCTTGGCCTTCTTGGCAGTGCTGGGATTGCCGGATTCCTTGGCGGCAAGCACGGTCTTGCCCCTGCACTTCCTATTACGCCGTCGGCCCTTCTTTGCCGGGGCGACGGCATCTTCGTCTCCAGAATCGATTCCCGTGCCGGCATCTTCGCCGGGGTACTTCCTTCCTGCTTCAGCACGAGCACATCTGTCGGCTAACACATACAACTCAGCAACATCTCTAACCTTGTTCATGGCCAGCTCTTCACGCATCTGGCGGTTGCGCACGTTCTGATGGAACGCGCTGATGACAGTGGCATGATGAACATCTAGGATGTTGTACTGCACACGGCTGAATCTCTGAATGTAGTTGCGCAAGGATTCACCATCCTTTTGGGGGATGAGACGCAAATCACTTGCCTGGCCAGGAGCTTGATGGCCTACGGTAAAGGCGCCAACAAACTCGTGGCACAGGTCCGACAAAGAGCAGATGGAATCCACTAGCAGGTGCATCAACCATGACCTGATGTTGGGCTTGAGCACCAACGGGAAGTAGTTGGCGAGCACCTTGCCGTCCCGAGCCCTGGCTGCTTGCATCGCAATGGTGTAAACACTCAAGAACTCGGACGGATGAGTCTTGTCGTCGTACTTTTCTGGGACCTCTGGTTTGAACCTGCGAGTGTCGACGTTCTGGGAACGGGGGTCCCTAGACTTGCCTGCCTGTGGCCCACGGCGTGGCTCCACCCGCGGCCCAGTACGGCCCGTCTTCACCAATAAACGCTCAAGACCCTCGCAAGGGGCCAAGCCTCGCGAGACAGACGACACAAGACCTCCTCGGGGGCGGCCTCACCAGGCTGGCTCGTGAGGGGCAGAGAGATCAAGGAAAGGCGAACCTCGCGAGGTTCCAATGACGTAAGCCATGACGACCAATACCAGGCGGGCGCCAGGCAGGTGCCAGCACGCACAGTGTCCTCGTTTCCTCTTTGGTGCTAAGGAGGCAAGCACAGGCGAGGAGTATCGAGGCATCAGGCAATGGTTTCCATATCGGTGCAACGATACCAAGACCGGCAGGACGACAAGACGAAGGTCACCGTGGAGCCCAAGACGGCGTCACCACCAGAGCCTTTGGCAGGCGAAGACCACCTTTAGTCAGGATAGCTTGTACTAGCTGCCCCCCTTCAAATTGGCCGTTGTTGGCTCCCTTCCCGCTCAATTTTGGGGAGAGGACCAAGGCATCTATAAATAGGACTAGCCACCACAGTAGGAGGCATCTCGAACTCATCTTGGACTGGATCCACTCCATCCTCACACCCACCAAGCACGAGAACACCTCTCCTCAGGAGGCTGTTCTTCCCCTTGTACTGTTCATCCTCAACCCGAGAGGCAATCCACCACACCACACTGGAGTAGGGTATTACACCACAACGGTGGTCCGAACCAGTATAAATCCCGTGTCTCTTGTGTTGCGAGTTCGTCGACCTATGCTTTGAGATCGCGGTGAGGCTGAGGGCGTGATTTGGTAGGGGAAATCTTCGTGCGCACCCCAGTGTTCGAACCTCAAGGGTTTTTCCGGAACCCGAAATCCGACATTTGGCGTGCCAGGTAGGGGTGCGCCGAAGCTTTCCTTCCGTCGATCCGCGTCCTGTCGCTTCGTCGTCTCCATGGCGGACGCTCGCTGAGCTCGCGCTGAGCGCCGGGCCACGCTCGCTGCCCGCATTGCTCAGACGGGTCCCGTCAGCGGGCCACCCCGTCGTTCTCCGTCGCCTACCGCCAACGCCATCACCGACCCAGCGGGAAACTAGCAGCAACCGTCCTCTCTGCACTCCTCGGTGCGGCAGGACGGCCGCACCTCCACTCCGTCGCTGACCCTGACCGGCTCGTCATCTCACGCTCGTCGCGCTCCAACGGACGCGCAGGCCGCGCTGTGCATGGCACGCGAACTCCTGCGCTACCGCCCCATCGACGACCTCTACGAGGACTGGCTAGACCGCATCGCCGAGCTCGTCAGCGCCGTAGGGGGCTCCCCTGCGCCGACCCTCTCGCTGCCTCGCCCTCCGCTGGCTGCGGGCGACGTGGGCCACGGAGCGCCACCACCACCACCTCTGCACCAAGACGGCATCCTGGCGCCAAGGCGTGCGGCCCCTCGGTGCGACCCACCGCGTCGAGCGCCCGTGCGCGAAGAAGGAAGCTGCCAAGAAGTTCGTCGTCCACAAGAAAACGCTCCCACGCTCCCGGCACCACTACGACAGGACCGCGCACCGCCTGTGTTGGCGGTGCGCGGGCATCAAGGCCAGGCTCCACATCAGCAAAGAGTCCCAGTGGCCACGGCAGGCTGTTGCGCCTTCACTTCTGAGCTGCGTAGCGTCGCATGGCCGGGCAAGTTCAAGCCAGACCTGCCTCCGCGCTATGACGGCACCCCGGACCCCGCGGAGTTCCTGGAGCTCTACGAGCTGAGCATCGAGGTGGCCAACGGCGACGAAAAGGTCATGGCGAACTGGTTCCCCATGGCTCTCAAGGATGGTGCCCGCTCATGGCTCCTGAACCTGCCTCCCGGCTCCATCTCCTCTTGGAATGAGATGCGCGACCGCTTCGTCGCCAACTTCCAGGGCACTCGCGACCGCCCTCCGGCCGCGGGTGACCTGCGCCGCGTCAAGCAGCAGCCAGGGGAGACCCTCCACAAGTACATCCAGCGCTTCAACAACGTTCGCCTCAAGATCCCCAAGGTGACGAACGAGGCCATCATCTCCACGTTTTCCGATGGCGTCTGCAACGTCAAGATGAAGGAGGAGCTCGCCATCCACGAGGAGCTGTGCACGTCCTTGGAGTTGTTCAACCTAGTGACCAAGTGCGCAAGGGCTGAGGAAGGGCGCCGTTCCCTTCTCGAGCTCCCGGCTGCCGACCTGGAGGAGAAGAAAGCCAAGGCCAAGGACGTGAAGCGCAAGGGAGTCGCCGTGCTCGCGGCGGAGCCAGACACGAAGCGCGGCTGGGACCAGCCCGAGTCATGCAAGGGCAGCCGGCCATTCTGTGCCTTCCACAATGTTCAAAGCCACAACACCAACGACTGTCAAGAGCTCAGGGCCATTCGAGATGGACGCCTCGGTCGACGCCCCGAGCGCAACGACCGGGGCTACGGCCGCGGAGGAGGACATGGCGGAGGACGCTGGGACGACCGTGGCCCTCGCCATGAGTGGCGTGACCGACCTCATGAGGACCGCTCGCAAGACCAGCCTCGCGAAGGCGCATGGAGGGACCAGCCTCACGAGGACTGTCCTCAGGGCAATGCTGGCCTTCCTCCGCTGCCGCCACCACCAAGAAGGAACGACGACCACCATCAGGACGAGGGGGCTTGGGGCTTCCAGGATCCGTGAGCTATTGCCTGCATCTTGGGTGGAGCTCAATCCCCAGCCTCTCAGCGAATCTTCAAGCAGTTTGCTCGCGAGGTGAACGCAGTCCTCCCCAGGCTCGAGGCCACACGCCCGCTTAGGTGGTCCAAGTGCGCCATCACCTTTAGTTCGGCAGATCAGCTCAAGTGCGCGGCCACCGCTGGCGCCCTCCCGATGCTTTGCTCACCCGTCATCAGCAACGTGCAAGTTACCAAGACACTCATCGACGGCGGCGCAGGGCCGTCCTGTCCGTCGAGACATTCGACAGCCTTCAAGTGCCCTACGATTAGCTTCAGCCTACCAAGCCCTTCTCAGGAGTGACCGACGGTTCCACCACGCCGAAAGGGCGGGTCCGCCTCCCTGTCATGTTCGGACAGAGCAACAACTACCGCACCGAGCTCATCGACTTTGACGTCGCCCACATCCGTCTGCCATACAATGCCATCCTCGGGTATCCGGCCCTAGCCAAGTTCATGGCGGTGACGTCCTCAAAATGCCAGGAAGCGGCGGCATCATCACAGTCCCCTGCGAAGAGAAGGATGTGGTGTGCTCCCTCGAGCGCGCCTTCCAAGCAGCGTCAATCGAAGACCCCGACTGCAATGCAGCACGGTACCCTCCTGAGGTCGCCCCCAAGAAGAAGAAGCAGCTACTCCGCACAGGGCCTCAAGAGAGCGGCGCCGCAAGTGGAGCCACGTCAAGATCAGCGCCCGCGCCTGGGGCGCCTCCCTTCCTCGCATAGGAAGGCGCACCCGGTGCCCTCCTCGAGCAGGGCTCGGGGGCTCTCTTTTGGAGGGCCTCTGACCTTGCCAACATCACGAGGGAGGTGCTCGGGCACCACGTGGAGGCGTGCTTCGCAGCACGTTTCCCTCAGGAGGACACCGGGCGAGGAGCGCCCGGCGCTCAGGAGTTCATCGCCAAGACCACTCAGGAACTGCAGGATGCAAGAGCCATGCGCTGCGACCACCGCTCACCTGGCGCAGCTCCCCATCTAGGCGAGGATGGCGGGCTGCGCGTCTGCATCGACGTCCCAGGGCTCAACAGGGCCGCATCTTAGGAGCTTTTCTGGCCTTCGCGCGTGGGACGCTGCGAGGGCCCACCTCACAACTACGTTCGCATGCCTTTTGGCTTGCCGAGCGTGGCGTCCGCCTTCTAGCGCAACCTGCGAAGCATCCTGGTGGCTCAGGAGGCCAGGCACCACGCAGTCATGGCGGAGATGGAGACGGTCCTCAAGGAACCGCCTGGACCCCCACAGCCTCCTGAGGCTCAGGGCCCCGGTGGCTCGTGAGGAGCAACCCCCTTCATCATGCGTCTTCAGCTGCCTCAACACCCCTTCGACAACAGAACCAGGTGACATCTTCTAAGTTTATTTAGCTGGGAGCGCCCCTCGGGCTGCATCATTCCCAGGCCGCGTGGGTCCGTCCCTGCGGCATGTATCCTTTTATGTCTTTAGCTCACTCTGTTGGGGGCGCCGCTCGGGCTGCATCATCCCCAAGCCGCTCAGGTCCAGCCCAATGGTGTGTATCATTCTTGCATTTACCTAAGCTAGCTTGCTTCTCATGCATAATCTATCCATGGTTATCACCTGGTTGACTGTCACCCACCGTGGGAGCTGCGCGCCGATCGTCTTTCTTCAGGACCCTTCGCGTGAGAGGGTTAGGCACGGCGTCTGTGCTCGGGTCCGTCCCTGCAGCATTGATAAATCCAACGGCTGAGCTCTGTCCGGCGGCCCGGCCCCGTTCACATCACCAACTGGGTCATTGGTGCTTGGCCTTCTCACACGATAACCTCAGGAGATTCGTTCGGTGCAGGTTGCCTAACCACCTTGCAGGACCATCACAGCAAACAAGAATCAAGACCAGGCGCAACCCGCCTTGAGGTAGGGCCTCGTGAGTGCCGTGCTGGCTCACGAGTGCCCAGACACACCTCGTCTAGCCCTGTCGTGCAAGCCACGTGTCAGGGCGGGGCTGTACACGCCCCGGGTGCTCTCCGCAGTAGGGAGTCCCCTCCCACGTACCAGTGGAAGCACCATGCTCCGGGCTGGCCGTCGACACTGCCGAGGAGCGGCTATGCCCGTGCAAGTGCGGAAGCGCTATGCTCCGCGCTGGGGATAAACAACTAAGGGCGGACCCACGGCCGTATCAACCTCAGGGAGCCCTTGAGCTCAGTGTCCGGCCTCACCGCAACACCTTCCCTCGGGAGAGTCGCGCGAGGGGGCTGGGAATGGGGGCTGCGCTCGGGCCACGCCCAAGCGTATGCCACCCAGCCAGGTGTCCCGGACCTGGTCATCGCGCGCCCCTCCCGAGCCGAGCCTCGGCGAGGACAGAGGTATGAAGGTTGTTTGCACGTCAAGGGGGACTCCTGAGCATCGCGACTCAGGAGCCTAATTGGTCACATAGCCCCTCACTCCTTGGTCTCGTCCTGGTCTCCAGACGACCCAACGGCGGCTGAGGTATGCGCGCGGCTAGGCCCTGCCGAGGTAGAACACTAGACCTATTCCTACGTCTCCTCCTTATAAGCTATTTGTGCGTCAAGGGGGACTCCTGAGCATCGCGACTCAGGAGCCTAACTGGTCACGTAGCCCCTCACTCCTTGGTCTCGTCCTGGTCTCTGGACGACCCAACGACGGCTGAGGTATGCGCGGGGCCGGGCCCTGCCGACGTAGAAGGAAAAACAAATAGGAAGAAAATCGCAAAATCTCAAGCAAATATTAAAAGACATATTGTTCTCACAATACCAAACGCAAGTTTAAAATGCCTGGACACCGCCGACGCCCACAAGAGGCACTCCTTCCTTGGTGGCTTCGCCTTCATCTGGGCCACCGGCCGGAGCTGCAGGATTAGTGGCACCTCCGGTCGAAGGCGCGGGAGCGAAGGCGCGGAACTTCTTCAGCAGGGCCTCCACCTGACCCTTCACGGCTGCGCAGTGTTCGTCATCCACAGGCTCCAGCAGCTCATCAAGGAGGGCGGTAGGATCGCGAAGATGGAGGTGGCTGAAGATGCGCGTCAGCGCAGCTGAAGAAAGGACGCGATCCTCTTCCTCCTCCATGGGGCTGAGGCCGCTCACGACTTCCTCAAGTGCCTCGACCAAGTAGGGAAGCAGTTGGGCGGGGCCATCCTCGTCGGTGGTCAGCGGCTTCTCCAAGCCCTTCTCATAGAGTGTCTTCAGTGCCACGCGAGACCTCTCCTCGAGGAGCATGAAGGCCGCACGGTCCTCGGCCGGAACCTTCGCCTCGGCGTCAAGATCGGATTCCTCCGCCTTCACCTTCCGCTCCAGCTCCTCCAGTCGGCCGCGCTCAGTGGCCTGCGTCTTCGCCGACTGCTCCAGCTCGGTGTCGCGACCCTTGATGGCATCTTCCCGAGCCTTCATCTTCTCCTCCTCCGCCTTGCGGCTACAGGCCTCTTCTGCATGCTCGTTGCGCAGGGTCTTCAGCTCGGCCTCCAGCGCCCGACAGCGATCCTGGGCGGCCTCAACGTCCTTCAGCGTCGCCTCGCGAGCAGCCGCTGCTTGGGCAGCGGCCTGCTTCTCCTTCTCGGAGGTCGCTGTGGCCTGGCTCAGCGCCACCCGAAGGGACACGTCAGAATGGAGCCAGCCAGAGACTAGCTCCTGGCGCCCAGTCACCAGGTGGGGGTCGGCGCCGTGAAGATCTTCTCGCAGCCAGGTCATCTCGGAAAGAGCGCGCTCCAAGACGTCAGGGGAGGTGGAAGGACCTGGAATCAGCGGTGCAGCGGGAGGAGGAGGAGAAGGTATCGTCACCATAGCTTGGGAGACTGGGGGCTCCTGAGCCTTGGAGACCTCAGCAGCCGAGCCGGACGCCGGTGCCTCCGGAGCCAGCGGGGCCACGGGGGCTGACTCCTCCCGAGGATTCTCCCCCAGGCCTCGCGAGGACGACCGAGCTGGAGTGACATGAGCACCAACGCTACCCTTCTCCATGGAGGGGGGCGCAGCCGGAGTAGGTAGGCTGGTCCCGAGCACCACCACCACCTCCTCCTTCCTCTTCTTCGCCGCAGGCGACGGCCTAATCACACAGCGGAGAAGCATCAAGAATTAGCAGCATAATCAAGAGCAAGAGGGAGCACGAACACTTACTAGTCCACCGCGGTGTAGTCCACCCTCCTCTTGCTAAGCCTAAAGCCCGAGAGCCTCCCAGCCTGAGGCGCGGGCGCACGGGCCCCAGGAGCAGAAGAAGGAGCAGCAAGTGGGCCGAAAGCGGCTCCAGGCGGTGTTCGAAGAGAAGCAGCATCTCGGGAGATGAGCGATGACCGGCGCCTCGTCGGGATCACGGGCGGCTCTCCCTTCCTCTGGAGGTCATCGGTCTCGTCGTCGTCGTCAGGCATGGTGCGGAGGAGGTCAGCCTTGCGCAAGGGGGAGGTCTCCCCCATCCCCTCGGGGGTCGCCTCCGAGTCGCGCTCCTCGTCTTCCTCCTCTTCCTCTTCCTTGCGAGAGTCGTCAGAAGACACCTCCACCGGCACCGTCGCTTCCGGGGCCACAAGGGGCGCCGGCGGCACCAGGCCGCGCTCGTCGAAGGTGGGCATGGCGGCCACAACCTGCGCCCCGTCCTTACGACGGAACAAGGGAACAATCACGCTCGGCAGATACTCTTGGTCGTCCCCGACCAGGAGGCGCAGAGCTACAGCCAGCTCCTTGTCAGACAAGGCTCCCGGACTCAGGCGAAGCTTGTCTTCTTCACCCCCAAGCGTCCACAGGGGGCGCAAGTGCGCCTGAAGCGGAGCCACCCGCACCATCAGGAACTCCCTCAGGAGCGTGGCCCGAGTCAGCTCCGCCGCCTTCGCGTTGCTCGGCTTCAGGTCGGCGTTCATCTTCTCCAGCACCGACGTCGCCCGGTCATCAGTGAGCTTCGCGCGAGACCACCCCTTGTCAGACTGGGGCATCTCTGTCGGCAGCCTCAAACGTGGGTGGACGCACTTGGCGTCCATCATGACCCACTTGCTCCTGAAGCTGTCGGCCATCTTCCCAGCCTTCGAGATCGTGTTGGCCTTGTCGGCCGCGATGAAGTTGGCGCACCTGGAGGTACGACCCTCGTTGATGCGGAGGAAGAAGAAGTGGCGCAGCAGAGCCACGGACAGCATCACGTCGAGGTACGCCACGCAGTAGAAGGCGAAGATCGACAAGAGAAGGATGGAGTTGGCATGGAGGTGAAGGGCTTGTAACCCATAATGGCGGAGGATGGCATAGAAGAAGTCGGAGAAAGGGGGACCAGGCCCGTGATGATGCTACTCATAAAGAAGGGGTAGAAGGTGATGTTCGAGGCCTCCGGCTTGGCGGAGCCGGCTCGGAGCTTGGTCTTCCCCCTCTCATTGCTCTCCCCCGCCGTCAGCAGGCGCGTGGCGGCGAGGTTCTTCTCTGAGACGTTGGGCGCGTCCAGAGCCGGCTCGTACCAAGACGGCGACGAGGCAGGCTTGACCTGGCGAGGCGCCATTGGTCACAAGCTCAAAAGGGGATTGGGGCAGATCTAGAGATTTCGGAAGCAAGGAACAAGAAAGGGGATTTGGAGCAAGGCGAAAGGAAGCAATGAAGGCAAGCGTTGCCCGCGCCAGCCTTTTGTCAGACGGGCAGTTGCCGAGGCAGCATGGGGAAGCGGAGACGCCCACGTCCAATCAATCGCCACGCGTCGACCAAGGCCGCAGGCTGTTGGGGCCCGCGGTGCTCCGCACTTGCCCTTTGGCTTCGCCTCGAAGCCAAGTCCGAGTGCACCTTGGTCCCAGGGGCTACTGTCGGTGTTCTGGGAACGGGGGGCCCAGACTTGCCTGCCTGCGGCCCATGGCGTGGCTCCACCCGCGGTCCAGTATGGCCCGTCTTCACCAAAAAATGCTCAAGACCCTCGCGAGGGGCCAAGCCTCATGAGGCAGACGACACAAGACCTCCTTGGGGGCGGCCTCACCAGGCTGGCTCGCGAGGGGCGGAGAGATCAAGGCAAGGCGAACCTCGCGAGGTTCCAATGACGTAAGCCATGACGACCAAGACCAGGCGGGCGCCGCGCGGGCGCCAGCACACACAGTGTCCTTGTTTCCTCTTTGCTGCTAAGGAGGCAAGCGCAGGCAAGGAGTACCGAGGCATCAGGCAAAGGTTTCCATATCGGTGCAACGAGACCAAGACCAGCAGGACGGCAAGATGGAGGCCACCGTGGAGCCCAAGACGCCGTCACCACCAGAGCCTCTGGCAGGCGAAGACCACCTTTAGTCAGGATAGCTTGTACTAGTTGTCCCCTTCAAATTGGCTGTTGTTGGCTCCCTTCCCGCTCTATATTTAGGGAGAGGACCAGGGCCTCTATAAATAGGACTAGCCACCACAGTAGGAGGCATCTCGAACTCATCTTGGACTGGATCCACTCCATCCTCACACACACCAAGCACAAGAACACCTCTCCTCAGGAGGCTGTTCTTTCCCTTGTACTGTTCATCCTCAGTCCGAGAGGCAATCCACCACACCACACTTGAGTAGGGTATTACACCACAACGGTGGCCCAAACTAGTATAAATCCCGTGTCTCTTGTATTGCGAGTTCGTTGAGCGAAGCTTTGAGAATGCGGTGAGGCTGAGGGCATGATTTGGTATGGGGAAATCTTCGTGCGCACCCCAGTGTTCGAACCTCAAGGGTTTTGCCGGAACCCGAAATCCGACAGCGTGTAGTGGACCACTGGAACTACCGCAACTCACGGGTAAAAGCTGGACAACCTACCTCATAAGGCAACTCACCAGAACCCCCTGGCGCAGGCCTGTACATAGTGGGCCCTGCACGCCTATCAGATTGATGGCGTGCTTCCCGTCGCCGCTCGATGGTAGTTCGAGCGTCCTCTTCAACCCGCTCCCGAAGAACTTGACGCTGGTCGCGACGAGCTCGTGGATCCATCACCACCGGCATCGTCCCGCCGAGCTGGCGACCGTTGCCATCGTGGTGGAGGGGAGTGCACCGTGGTCGCGGTGCCTCTGGCCCTTCCGCTGTTGGGACGCGCCGGCTCGGTGGACCGACACCACGAGAGGCCTCCCTCCTGGCATTGATCCTTATTGGCGTAGCCAATAAGGCTCTGGATAGCAGCCGTCCACTCTTCTTGCTTCTCCGCAGCAGGAGGGAAGTCGAGGAGTAGCTGCACTCACGCTAATGCTTCTGCTGGCGTAGGTGGCAGTGACAAACACGAGGAACGGGAGGTGCTCGGACTTCTAACCATGTTAGAAGGAGCGCCATCACGGTTCCGCGGCCATGCGCCATCTTGACCAGCATCTTGGCATGCATGTCGGCCCTGGGCATCACGAGATTGATGCCGAGGGCTCTTTCCGCGGCGGCGCCCGGGGTCACCGTCATCGCGGCGTTGCTCGCCGCGCACGACCTGGGAAGACCGCGACACTGGCACCGGCGGGGGTGTCTTGGAGGTCGCCGCACCGCCAATAGGCAGCACGGCCTCGCCCTTGGACCCCGAGGCGCGCGGCTCGTCGTCTTGGGAACGAACGATGCCGCTCGCCTGGCTTCGGTTGCCGGAGTGTCGTGGATGATCGTGATCCGCACCTCCACCACCATCCGCGACCACCCTGTCGCCCGTCTGTCCTGGTATGGGCAGTTCGGCTCCAGAGAAACCGATCGCCGTGATCCCCTTCTTATTGGGAGCCATGGTGATCGAGGAAGCGACGCGCTAACCACTAGATCGGGTTTGCAGAACTCTCAGCCCCTGCCTGGCGCGCCAAAGATGTCGGTGAGCACGACACCCACGGGACCACATGGATCCCTTCTACCGTTTGGCAGGGAAGAGGCATGGTGCAAAGAGCGGAATTAACGGTCAACACGACGGATTTTTACCCAGGTTCGGGCCGCTGAGAAGCGTAAAACCCTAGTCCTGCTTGAGTGTATATCTTGTGTTCTTGAGCTTCGGCTCGCCGCTATGCATGCAAGCTGGGCTGAGAGGTTCAAAAGTCCAAATCCCCCTCCAGTATGCCGTGGGCCTCCTTTTATATGTCCAAGGGGCTGCCACAGTGGCACACAAGAGGTGTAAAGTAGCTACAGTGCCCATGTTTATCACCAGCGTCTGAGGACAAAACGCATTAAATGCGCTGCTTACGTGCCCCTCAGCTTTATCGGGGACGGGAGTAGAACACGTCCCGTCCGTCGCCGCCCCGCTCCATCTTGACACGCGTTCATGCTGGCGAGGCATGCAGTGCCAAGTTGGCTGGCCAGCTGCCGCGCTAGAGAGGTGGCAGGATCTTCACGAAGATCTGCATGCCACCACGCAGGCGCTTGCTAGGCTGGCAGGCCGGCCACTGCGGTGGAGTGGTGACGGGGTGGCGGAGTCTTTCCGCGGTCTTGTCGACGTCCCCGACAAGGATCTTGCCGGGGCCTCGCAGATGTCTCCGGCAAGGATCTTGCTAGGTACCTTGTCTTCTGGCCTCCACAAAGATCTGCATGCCTCTACGCACGCGCCCCTGGGTCTTGGCCTTAACATTGTCGATGGTGTCAGAGCTCTCAATCACAAGGGTGGTGCTCTTGTTAGTGCCCTGCAAGCCGTCCCGTCGCGGGTCTTGCCAGGGTGGTGTAAGTGGTCCCGGCAAGGATCTTGCCGGGGGTGGCGCAAGCTATCCTGGCAAGGATCTTGCCGGGGGTCTAGCTCGTCCTCTGTTCTCTGGATTGGTCACTTATCTTCGCCTTGTATCTTGTTTTTATCCTCGATCGCGTTCTTCATCCCTCGCCGCGCATGGGGCTACGACTGCCCGTGCACAAGTTTGGGGTGCTAAAGGGCCCAAACTTTAGTACACCGATAGTAGGAACATGAGTAGTACTATATAGCAGAAATAGGTCTCCCGTGCTAGCATGCCTCTGGGTTCACTTCATCCTCCACGTATCATCCATATTGCGAGCAGAACCAAATTCTCGTGCATGCGGAAGCGCGAAGAAGGCCTTTTCTTTTTTTAGGATAACCGCATATTCCTTAACTAGAGAATGTTGTGTCTCCCACGCACGCACCAATATACATCCGAACCAGCTACGACACATTTTTTTTATCCATTTGCATAGGTCCCACCTGTTAGGAGGGGTGCAGAAATAAAAAGGAATCATAAAATGTCTTGCCACGGTGATTCGAAAGAGTGACCTCAGCTAGCCAGTGGCACATGTAGCGCTAGTAGGATCGGCACGTACAGGGACAGGTACCACTCCTCAGTCTACCCGCATAGCCTTTTCGTTTAGTCTACCTAGTTGTCTAATCAACTGCCTGTAGGCCACTTCTCCCATTTACTTCTCCATTGGGAACCGATTTTCCTCGGCTTCTTCACTACTCCTTCATCTTAATTTGCATCCAAACCACACTACATTCACATTGTTTTAACCTCTTCACATCCTCCTAGAGTAATTCCGAAGCCCCTTTAAATAATCATCTTCTTCAGTTAGACTAGCCATCTAATCCTAATTCTCCAAACCATAGCCCTCCGGTCCAGTGGTTCCAAATGGCGAAAGAGATCCAGATGCAGGTTTTTAGCGTCCAACATGTCCTCGTCGAAGGCTCGTTGAGCATTGATAACCCACAAGAATAGGGGATCGTTTGTAGCCATTTTCGATAAATAAGAGTGTCGAACCCAACGAGGAGCTAAAGGTAGAACAAATATTCCCTCAAGTTCTATCGACCACCGATACAACTCTACGCCCACTTGACGTTTTCTTTACTGGAAACAAGTATGAAACTATTTTGCAAGGATAAAACTCAAGTACTTTGCGAGAATAAAACTATGGATAAATTGCAAGGTAATGAAAGTAAATAGCTTTTGTCAACAAGAAAGTTATTTGTCCCTAGGCAATCGATAAGAAGTACCGGTAATCATTCTTGTAATTTTATATGAGGGAGAGTCATGAGCTAACATACTTTCTCTACTTGGATCATATGCACTTATGATTGGAAATCTAGCAGGCATCCGCAACTAATAAAGATCATTAAGGTCGTGAAACCCAACCATAGAATTAAGTATCAAGTCCTCTTTACTCCCATACGTCATACCCCAGTTACCCGGGTTTAAGTTTCTGTCACTCTCGCAACCCACCGTAAGCGAACCATGAACATATTGCAACACCCTACAGCGAGGGCCCCTCACGTTTGTGCGAAACGGAGGGCACCGTAGGACAGCAACATAAATAAAATATACAATCATACCAACCAAGATCACGATTAACCCATAGGACAAAACAGATCTACTCAAACATCATAGGATAACCATAGATCATTGGGAAATAATATATGGAGTTGAGCACCATGTTTAAGTAGAGATTACAACGGGGGGAAGAGGTGTTACACCGCTGCATAGAGGGGGAGAAAGTTGGTGTTGATGATAGCAAGATTGTTGATGTAGATCACCGTCCCGATCGTTGCCCCCGGTGGCACTCCGGCGCCACCGGAAGCGAGGGGGAGAGAGCCCCCCTCCTTGCTTCTTCTTCCTTGGCCTCCCCCCTAGAAGAGAGGAGGGATCCCCCTCTGGTCCATGGTCTCCATGGCGGCGGAGGGGCGCGAGCCCCTCCGAGATTGGATCTCCCTCTCTGTTCTCTTCTGTTTCACGCTCCCAGATCTGGTCGAAAGCCGTTTCTTATATTCCCGGAGATCCGTAACTCCGATTGCGCTGAGATTTTAACACGATTTTTTTCGGATATAAGCTTCCTTGCACCTGAAGTAGAGGTCCAATCGACGTACGAGGTGGGAACAACCCACCACCACGCGCGACAGGGGCCTCTGGCGCGCCCTGGTGTATTGTGCCCTGTGTGGGCCTCCGTTTGCGGTGATTCCAACTCCGAAAAATCACATATATTCCAAAATAATTCTCCGTAAAATTTTATTGCATTTGGACTTCATTTGATATGGATACTCTGTGATACAAAAAAACATGCAGAAAACAGGAACTAGCACTGGGCACTAGATCAATAGGTTAGTCCAATAAATCATAAAAAAGTTGCGAAAAGTATGTAAAACTTGTATAATACTGGCATGAAACAATCAAAAATTATAGATACGACGGAGACGTATCAGCATCCCCAAGCTTCATTCCTGCTCGTCCTCGACCTGGTAAATGATAAAAAAGATAATTTTTGATGTGGAATGCTACCTAACATAAACTTGATCATATGTCTAGTCATGGCATGAATATTAAGACATAAGTGATTCAAAGCAATAGTCTATAATTTTACATAAAGACATCAATACTCAGGCATCCCAACAAACAATCATGTCTTTCAAAATATCAACGATAAAGAAAGCTATCCCTACAAAATCATATAGTCTTGTCATGCTCTGTCTTCTTAACACAAAGTATTTATCATGCACAACCCCGATGACAAGCCGAGCAATTGGTTCATACTTTTTAACGCGCTTCAGCTTTTTCAACCCTCACACAATACATGAGCGCAAGCCATGGATATAGCACTACGGGTGGAATAGAGTATGATGATAGGGGTAAATATAAAGAAGACAAAAAAGTAAGAAAGTCTCACATCAACGCAGCTAACCAACGGGCTATGGAGATGCCCATCAATTGATATCAACGTGAGGAGTAGGGATTGCCATGCAACGAATGCACTAAGAGCTATAAGTGTATAAGAGCTCAATATGAAACTAAGTGGGTGTGCATCTAATCCTATAATGAAAAACTCCCACTAGTATATGAAAGTGACAACATAGGAGACTCTCCATATGAAAAATCATGGTGCTACTTTGAAGCACAAGTGTGGTAAAGGATACTAACAATGCCCCTTCTCTCTTTGTTTATTTATTATTTTTCTTTTTTTGTTTCTTTTTTATTTCTTTTTCTTTCTTTTTTCTTTCTTTTTCTTTTTCCTTTTTCTCTCTGTCATTGTCCGGAGTCTCATCCCGACTTGTGGGGGAATCCTAGTCTCCATCATCCTTTCCTCACTGGGGCACTGCTCTAAAAATGAATAATGATGATCATGACACTTCTATTTACTTATACCTCAAAAGAAATAAAAATTACAACTCGATACCTATGACAAAGTATGACTCTATATGAATGCCTCTAGCAATGTACCAGGATGTGCAATGATCTAGCATAACATGTATGAAAAATGATGAACGGTGGCCGAGCCACAACTACTATGTCAGCTATATGATCATGCAAAGCAATATGACAATGAATGCTGAAGTCATCAAACGAAAGCGGTGGAAGTTGCATGGCAATATATCTCGGAATGGCCATGAAAAAGCCATAATAGGTAGGTATGGTGGCTGTTTTGAGGAAGATATAATAAGGCTTATGTGTGATAGAGCGTATCATATCACAGGGTTTTGATGCACCTGCGAAGTTTGCACCACGTCTCGATGTGAGAAAGGGCAATGCACGGTACCGTAGAGGCTAGCAAATTGCGGAATGGTAAGAGTGCGTATAATCCATGGACTCACATTAGTCATAAAGAACTCATATACTTATTGCAGAAGTTTATTATCCCTCGAAGCAAAGTACTACTACGCATGCCCCTAGGGGGTTAGATTGGTAGGAAAAGACCATCGCTCGTCCCCGACCGCCACTCATAAGGAAGACAATCAATAATAAATCATGCTCCAACTTCATAGCATAATGAGAGATTATACGTGCATGCTTCGGGAATCACAAACCTTAACACCAATATTCTTACAGACCACAACCGTTTACTAGTACCTCCCACATATTCCATCTCTATATCGCAAAACTATTGTAAGGAATCAAACATATCATATTCAGTGATCCATAAGTTTTATGTAGGATTTTATGACTAACCATGCAATTGACCAATTCCCGTTGACTCTCTAAATAGATATAAGTGAAGCATGAGAGTTTAATTCTTTCTACAAAAGACCATGCTCTAAAAAATATAAGTGAAGCGAAAGAGCATTCTTCAAATAACGGTTTTCTATGTGAAGAGAAACATGCAATCCAAACTTCAAATGATATAAGTGAAGCACATGAAGCATTTTACAAGGCCATACTCAAAAGATATAAGTGAAGTGCAATGAAAATTCTATAAATAAACCATGGACTATCTCATACCAGCATGGTGCATAAAAGAAAAATGAAAACTAAACGCAAAAGACGCTCCAAGATTTGCACATATCAAATGAACGAAACGAAACCGAAAACATACCGATACTTGTTGAAGAAAGATGGGATGCCTTCCGGGGCATCCCCAAGCTTAGACGCTTGAGTCTCCTTGAATATTTACTTGGGGTGCCTTCCCAATCTTGAGCTCTTGCCTCTCCTCCTTCTCCTCATATCGAGACCTCCTCAATCTTTGATCACTTCATCCATACAAAACTCAGCAGAAAGTTCGGTAAGATCCGTTAGTATAATAAAGCAAATCACTACTCTAAGTACTGTTGCAAACCAATTCATATTTTGTTTTTGAATTGTATCTACTGTAATATAACTTTTCCATGGCTTATTCCACCGATAAAAATCGATAGTTTCATCAAAACAAGCAAACAATGCATCAAAAACAGAATCTGTCTTAAACAGGACAGTCTGTAGTAATCTGAACATTCACCATACTTATGTTACTCCAAAAATTCTGAAATTTTTTAGGAAAAATAAACATTTTGTATAGAAAGACATCTCAAAAGGTTTCAGAACCATTTGACGTTCCAGTAAAAAATGTAAAATCGCACACTACAGCCAAAGTTTCTGTTTTGCACCGCACGAACCAACAAGCAATCTAATCATCCTAAAGGGAAATCTTGGCACATTATTTTTATAATACAATGGAATTGTACAAGGGGATAATTTTTTTTGTTGAAAAGTTTCTGTAATTAAGATTCACAAAGTTTCCATGAGCATGAACAAAGTTCAAGGAGCTCCCCCACTTCAACATTGCTTGTCTCTTTCACTTTCACTTTCCTTTTTGAAAAGTTTTGTGTTCCCCTCTATATTTTTTTGTTTTTAAACTTTATAAAAGCACTCAACAGAAATAAATGACTCTCTAAAACTTCCGGGTTGTCTCCCGACAGCGCTTTCTTTAAAGCCATTAAGGTAGGCATAAGATGCTCAAGTAGTGGATCCACCCGGATCCCAAGGTATATCAAAGCCAATTTTAATTAGCAATGAATTGGCATTTAGTAGTGAGCACAAAGCAACATATATCAAGCAATGACGAAGTCTAACTCTCTTCCTATGCATCGGCATGTCATACAAGAACAGTTCATGCACATCAAGTAAAGGCCAATACATAGTATAAGCAGTTTCTTGCAATTTTATCGTGTTGGAAACATAGAGAGGTGGAGATATAGTTCCTCTCTCATAATAATTGCAAGTAGGAGCAGCAAGCACATGCATATTATATTCATTAAAATCATCATGTACAATGGTTAAAGGCAACCCATCAATTTAATCCTTAACAAGAGCAAACTTCTCTGGTATAGTGTAGTTGGGAGAATTCAAAAAGATAATAGGACTATCATTTTTTTGAAATTAAAGACAGTAGGAAAGGCTCCTACTACATATATATTAAAGGAGCTATAGAACTATTACATGGTGGTAATTACAAAGGAGGGTGGGTGGTCAGAGCTATCAATGTACAACTATGGAGAGTCCTGTTCTAGATTTTGCAAGATAGAAGAGACCACATGTCTCTTATGTTCAGGCAATCTATATTGGATGTTAGTAAAGTCAGACTTGAACCGATCCCACCACGAGGCCACCGAAGGCGCAATATGTCTAAAGTGGTTATTGTTGCGATCCTTCCATAGACTCCAAGCAGCAATCAGGAAGATTTCCATGACCATTTTGCGAGGATGTCGTGCCTTTAGTTGCCCCACAAGATCCAGCCTATTCCCAACATCGGCCCAGCGGATGTCCAAGCGCCGCCAGCACTCCTTGCTAAAGGTGCAGTGGAATAACAGATGTTCTACCGTTTCTTCTACATGTAGACCACAGAGCAAGCATTCGAGGTTGGAACCAATGTTGTAATGCCTCCTTTTTAGCATGTTTCGTGTATTGAGGCGATCCGATAACAAGAACCAACCAAAGAATTTGATTTTTGGGGTGCACTTGGTGTGCCAAAGCGATCGGAAGGCCATATGAGCGACCATATCTCAAAAGAAGAATTGATAGTATGTGGCAGTTTTGAACACGGTCGCATCCCAGCAGTACGACCAAACTTCATTATGCTCCTCAAAAGTCACAGTCGTGACATCGAGTTGCAGCAGTTTGAGCTCCTCATATGTGGGTGCAATAGGACTATCATGTCTGGGTGCAATAGCAACAATTTCATTTTTGACATAAGGAACAATAGCAAGTTCATCTCCATAAGCATCATTCATATTTGCATCTTGGCCACAAGCATAGCAAGCATCAAGTTCATCAAAAAGGGATATTTCAAAAGAATCAACGGGATCATAGCAATTATCATAGCATTCATCCTTTGGTAAGAACAAAGGAACATTAAACAATGTATGAGTTGGAGGGTTACTCTCATTAGAAGGCGGGCACGGGTGATCAATCCGGTCTTCCTTCGCTTGTTCTTCGCTCTCCTCGTCATCTTTTTCATCCAATGAGCTCGTAGTTTCATCAATTTCTTCTTCCATAGACTCCTGTAAAATATTAGTCTCTTCTTGCACAGCAGAGATTTTCTCAATAAATTCATCAATATCGGAATTGTATTTATAATATCATAGCAATATTTAAGGATGGCAAAATTTTCAGGTCTATAAACATCATCATCAAAAGCTTCATACTTTTCAAACAAAGATTCAATTTCATAAGCACCCTTAAAAGCAACAAATTCTTCTATTTGTTCCACATCATAGTAATCATATATACCTCTAGCATAAGAATCCAAGGTTTCATTATCATTAAATTCACATGAAAAGGGAAGATGTGGAGCATTCATCCTAGAGCAACAAGTATAATCATATCTCTTGCATAAATCCCAAGCATACCAATGCAACACATGAATTTGATCCCAGAAATGTTTTCCCTTTTGAGTCAAGCGATAATCCCTAAAGTATTCACGTTGATCCAATGCTACTCCAATTATCAAGTTGAATGGGGTTTTCTCAGGATTATCAAAGTAGTGAATAATATTTTTCACATAACGAGCATCGAGAGTTTTACGAGGTTCCCCATCTCCATGAGTAGCAATTACAACTAATTTTTTTGGTTTTTCGTGTTCCATATCCATAACTAAAGATAGAGAACAACTTAGAACAGGAAATAAAAACTACTTAGTGATAAAGCAAACAAGCACACACGAGAATACTCACCCCACGCTATTGCTCCCCGGCAACGGCGCCAGAAAAAGGTCTTGATAACCCACAAGTATAGGGGATCGTTTGTAGCCTTTTTTGATAAATAAGAGTGTCGAACCCAACGAGGAGCTAAAGGTAGACCAAATATTTCCTCAAGTTTTATCGACCACCGATACAACTCTACGCACACTTGACGTTTGCTTTACCGGAAACAAGTATGAAACTATCTTGCAAGGATAAAACTACGAGTACTTTGCCAGAATAAAACTACGGATAAATTGCAAGGTAATAAAAGTAAATAGCTTTTGTCAACAAGAAAGTTATTTGTCCCTAGGCAATCGATAACAAGTACCGGTAATCATTCTTGTAACTTTATATGAGGGAGAGGCATGAGCTAACATACTTTCTCTACTTGGATCATATGCACTTATGATTGGAACTCTAGCAAGCATCTGCAACTACTAAAGACCATTAAGGTCGTGAAACCCAACCGTATCATTAAGTATCAAGTCCTCTTTACTCCCATACGTCATACCCCAGTTACCCGGGTTTAAGTTTCTGTCACTCTCGCAACCCACCGTAAGCAAACCATGAACATATTGCAACACCCTACAGCGAGGGCCCCTCACGTTTGCGCGAGACAGAGGGCACCGTAGGACAGCACCAATAAAATATACAATCATACCAACCAAGATCACGATTAACCCATAGGACAAAATGAATCTACTCAAACATCATAGGATAACCATAGATAATTGGGAAATAATATATGGAGTTGAGCACCATGTTTAAGTAGAGATTACAGCAGGGGGAAGAGGTGTTACACCGCTGCATAGAGGGGGAGAAAGTTGGTGTTGACGGTAGCAAGATTGTTGATGTAGATCGCCATCCCGATCGTTGCCCCTGGTGGCACTCCGGCGCCACCGGAAGCGAGGGGGAGAGAGCCCCCCTCCTTCATCTTCTTCCTTGGCCTCCCCCTAGATGGGAGGAGGGACCTTCCTCTGGTCCATGGTCTCCATGGAGGCAGAGGGGTGGGAGCCCCTCCGAGATTGGATCTCCCTCTCTGTTCTCTTCTGTTTCGCGCTCCCAGATCTGGCCGCCCATTTCTTATATTCCTGGAGATCCGTAACTCCGATTCTGCTGAGATTTTAACACGATTTTTTCCGGATATAAGCTTCCTTGCGCCCGAAGTAGAGGTCCAACGGACGTACGAGGTGGGCACAACCCACCACCGCGCGCGACAGGGGCCTCTGGCGCACCCTGGTGTATTGTGCCCTGTGTGGGACTCCGTTTGCGGTGATTCCAACTCTCAAAAATTACATATATTCCAAAATAATTCTTCGTAAAATTTTATTGCATTTTGACTTTGTTTGATATGGATACTCTGCGATACAAAAAACATGCTGAAAACAGGAACTGGCACTAGGCACTAGATCAATAGGTTAGTCCAATAAATCATATAAAAAGTTGCCAAAAGTATGCAAAACTTGTATAATATTGGCATGAAACAATAAAAAATTATAGATACGACGAAGACGTATCAAGCATCGTTGCCAGAGTCACCGACCACCCAAGGGTTGTTCGGAAGTGGATCAACAATGTATCCAACTCCCTCTAAAAGGTGGAGATGAAGGTCATCGGTCTCGACGCAGAGTACACGGAGCGTGCCACTGGGAATATCCAACACGCCGCCATCCTTCAGCTGTGCCTCGAAGATGATGTTTTGGTGTACCACATCATACAGGCGCCCTCCATACCAGGTGAGCTTCACGATTTCTTGTCTCCAGAGGACATATACTTCTGTGGGGCAGCTATGGCATGGGACAAACAGAAGTTGGTGTCGTACAACCTTGATTTGAAAAGCATCACTAACGAACAAACCAAAATAAAAATTCCTATAGAAGATTGTCATAAACCGACACCATCCCCATTTGACGTAGAAAATTTTGTGCTCGGAACAAATCTTCAGAAGGGTGACGAGACGATGGCATTAAGGTTGTCTGGTAGGGAGAATTATCCCTTGATGTACGAGCGGATAAAATATGCTGCCCTCGATGCCTGTGTGGGTTTCGAGATAGCTACAAGGTCTAGAGAGCTTGTTCTGAAGCCGTCTCCCACAGAAAATGAGAAGAAGAAGAAGATGATGAAGAAGCTGCACCAGCAGCAGGGCATTATGGATGGATGAACTATTTCCTCTCTTGTAAAAACATTATTCCCTCTCTGTGTATATTGATATAGATGGGCTATTTCAATGGTGTGCAAGTCTTTGGAACAAGTAGTAGCATGGGTCCGCTTGACTATAAGGAACTATTTATCCGCCTAGCTTTCTGTACTACTCCTTCCAGTGATCGGTATGAAATGCATGTGTCTGTAGACATGACAGCTTGTCCATGCAAGTTCAACTAAGGCGACCAGCACGTTTCATACACTACCACTCGCGATTCCCACAACGCCACTCCATCCCACGGCACCACGTCCCCTGACGTGCGCCTCACCCCTCTCGGCCGCACCGCCCCTGTGCCTTTGTGTGCATGACATGTGGGCCACCTGAAATGTGGCGAGCATCAAGTTTCTACCACAGCCACACGTGATTCCCACGATGCCGCTCGAACCCATGACACCAGACGTCCCCCGACTTGCGGCTCACCCCTCTCGACCCCACTGCCCCTCTGCCTTCGGGAGCATTACATGTGGACCAGCCACCTATCGGGTCCACATGTTATTGACTCAAAGGCAGGTGTAGTAAGGTGCTGAAGCTCAGTCCCGAGGGCCCCGAGAGGGAAATGTAACTCCTGCGCCAGGCCTTGTGGTGCTACCGCTGCACGAACTCATTCCAAACTCGAGATTTGTTTGTTTACTATACATGCACACAATGATTAAATGGACATTGTAATCTCAACATGTGATGGGGAGCTCTAAATTTGAATTTGAAACTTATAAAACAAAAAAAAATTCAAAACAAATAAACTGGGAGAGAGGGAGTATACCGTAGGATGTGTCCCATACGAAACAAGTTCCCTGGTTTGTCACCACGAAGATGCGGTTAGAAAGGAGCACATCGTCTTCATACTCGTACGGCAATAAATCGGCTGCAGACAGCATGGTCCACCTTTGACCGCCATGTGCAAGGTTCGTGCTATCTTTTTCAATCTCACCGTGGTTCCATTGTACCAATTCAGGCGGTGGCGCGTTGCATGGTTGATCCCAATGTTGGACAAAGGTTCTACGGGAACGGTGTCACCATTGTAAATGTTGTGCAAATTGATGTTTGTACCCTCCCGTACATATGCAAGCCAATCTCCACTCGCACCGAGCCTAACCTGTAAAATAGTGCGCAGGGGGAGAATTAGGAAATGGACATGGAAGTAGTCTTTAGAATGCATTTACTACGTGATCAAACTCATCTTACCTGCTCATCGGACAAAATCTGAGTGCCCCTCAATGTCGGCATCTCAAGGGGCGTCAACTTGCAACTACAGCCACGCCGCGCTGGAGAGACCGCCAAGGAAGCATCCTCGTGTGTTGCACGGAACATCAAGATGCATTTGTATGAGTAGTTTATCTTGTGAGAGAAAAGGATGAACGAGGGAAGGCCTTATTTGCAAATGTGGAGAGGGGTGTAGGTATCTTTTTGCAAAATTGCCATAGTTTTCTTCCTATCCGTCAGATATAAATCGGACGGCCTATATTGCAGGATGGCAGGCACACAATCATCACCAACTCTGTTTTTTTATAAGACTAGCAAGATGCCCGTGCGTTGCACAGAACATCAAAAGTTTGTGGGAGAAAAGGATGAATGAGGGAAGGCCTTAACTGCAAATGTGGAGAGGAGTGCGGGTAAATTGTCATAGTTTCCTTCCTATCCGTTAGATATAGATCGGACGGCCTATATTGTAGGATGGCAGGCACACCATCATCACCAACTCTGCTTTTTATGAGAGTAGATAGATATAAGAGAGTAGTAGACTAGCAAGATGCCTGTGCGTTGCACGGAACATCAAGATGCATTTGTATGAGTAGTTTATCTTGTGGGAGAAAAGGATGAACGAGGGAAGGCCTTATTTGCTAATGTGGACAGGGGTGTGGGTATTTTTTTATAAAATTGCCATAGTTTCCTTCCTATCCGTCAGATATAAATCAGACGGCCTATACTACAGGATGGCAGGCACACCATCATCAACAACTCTATTTTTTATAAGAGTAGAGTAGAGATAGAGATAGAGATAGAGACTACTACTACCAATGTGCTGGCCCGTGCGTTGCAATGGATCCAAAGTAGTAGAATAATACTTGTTCACGGGCTTGAAATATAAAAACTCTAGTTTTGATATACATATATCAGTAAAAATAAATCATGATTCACTCAAAATATATTCCTCGGTCTATTTTGATGAGGTGAGGGACAGGTGTGGCTGGTTTGAAGATAACAGGTTTTAGAAAAATTGGAGCTGTTTTTTTACATTTTGTAGCGTGGCACGGCATACAGTGCACCTAAGCGTCTGAAAAAAATTGAGTTTGGGTCGGTGGCACACCCTGCGGCAAGATGCCCGTGCGGGCTTCTTCTATAATTAGCAAGATGCCCGTGCATTGCAGGGAAGATCAAGATGCATTTTTTACAAAACACCTGTTGCGATTGACCCTTGCAGGAGTAATCCTATGTGTAAAAACTAATGATATCTCGAGAATTTTATGGGAAAAATGGTATCTTTGGAACAAGTTTTCTCTACTACTACTCCTTGTAGTGAAGGGTATGCAATGCATGTGTCAGCAAACATGACATCTTGTCCATGGAAGTTGAACCACGTCGACCATCACGTTTCTTATTTCTACCACTTCCACACCCACACGCGATTCCCACGACGCCGCTCCAACCCATGGCATGACGTCCCCAAACGTGCGCCTCATCCCTCTCGGCCCCACCGCTCCTCTACCTTTGTGTGCATGACATGCGGGCCAGCTGAGCTACGGCGACCATCAACTTTCTACCACAGCCACACCCGATTGGACGCGGTTTGCCTGCTCCGCTCCTGTGCTCCGATCCGTACTCCCGCACCATCAAATTTTCATCCAAAGGCTGTAACACATTTCGTCCCGGGCATCAATCCTCAGCTGGAGTACTTCTGTACTACAGGTAGTACCCGCCAGTGTGGCCATCTATGCCTCGTAACGTCCCGACGCCCAGCTGTGGCAGCCTCGCCACAGCCACGCCACCACCGGCGGTTCATCTCGAGTGAGCCACGAACCACGCCACCACCATGAGAATGACATGTGGGCCAACCGCATTTAAGTTCAGCATGTCATTGACTCATAGGTCGGTGCACTAAGCCACTTAAGCTCCGTCCCGTGGGCCCTGAGAGGGAAATTTAACTCATGCGGCAGGCCTTGTGGTGCTCCCGCAATACGAGCTCGTGCCAAACCCGGAATTTGTTTCTTACTACTACCAACTAGTAAGGTACACGTGCATTGCATGCATGAGATTTGGTAACCAAATTATGAATAAATAACACACTATAGCATGTAAGCTTTGAGTCATATATGCATGACGTAGATGTTCGTTTAATTCTTATAGTTCATCTAGTTCAAAATCAATTAGTTTTATAAAAAAAATCTATTTTAAGATTCATGGAATTGTGCATTATAAAGCATAAATTAAAAACAAATAGTGACAATTCATTTTGAAAAAAAAAGTTTCGACAATTAATACATGGAAGATTCCAGAACAAAGGAGAAGCGCTTGTGTTTTGAGGTTAATTTGTGCATTATGCTTAAGTTCAACCATGGAGTCTTCTAGATTCAACATGTGGCAGAATCTGGTGGAATGTAGATGATATCTAACGGCCAGTAGTGCTCGGATTTGCCATCTTTGTACTATCGGATTGGCTTCATCCAATGACCAACTTTCAAAGTTATCCACACACTATATAGGGGTATATATATAGATGTGCCGGCCCGTGCGTTGCAATGGATCCAAAGTATATCTATTTAGTGGAGTGCACTCTAAACACATTATCTATTTATTTTTCTCTATCCTTTCGTAGCCATGCAACCAAGCCACATAAGCTTCATGGGTGCCCCCCACATCATATTATTCATACTACGTTGACTGAAAAAAGATAAATCACCCAAAACAAGATCTTCCCGTTTTTTGTTCCTACGATGTTGTGCCGTGCACGTACCTAGTTGTATAGTGGTAGTACTAGTTGTAGTACAGACTTTGTACTAGTAGGAGTAGTAGTACGGAATGCTCCTACTCTATCAACGAGCCCCATCTAACACCAAATATCTTGGCTTCCATGCTACAGCTAGATCTTCCCCTCGTTTCTATTTTCCAACCCGGCGGCGGGCGGGGTGCAGTTTGCCAATAGTCGGTATGCTCAACGGCGGTCCCACATGAAAGTGAAAATGCTAGGCAACAGGCCTTCCCTAGCTATGTGGCGTGCCGGACGGGCCATGGAGTACTCCCGATTCCCGGGCGTGTGGGGGTGCGACGCGAACGCGGCAGGCCTTTTCCTTTTACTAGCAATGTGCCCGTGCGTTGCGACGGATCCAAAGTAGTAGAATAGTAGTACTTGTTCACAAACTTGAAAGAAATCACTCTTGTTTTGATATACTCCTAATATATTACTTTTCACTCAAAATATATTTCTCACGCTGTTTTGATGAGGTGAGGGAGGGATGTGGTTGCTTTCAAGATAATAACGGGTTTTCTACAAATTGGAGCAGAGAAGTGGGCTATTGTTGCAAAAATGCCACAACTTACCTCACAGCCGTTAGATGCAGATCTAATGGTCAGAAACGACGGATGGCAGACACACCACCATCACCAACTGAGTCTTTTATAGGAGTAGGAGTAGAGAAACATGTATAAATTGTAACATTTGGTTCTGCTCCTTGGCACGATCGATAGATAGAAATAACGATTGGAAATGCTAAGGCGGGGCTATTTCCGCCAGATAAGCAGGGTACGTAGTAGCTAGGTTGGCGCATCGTCGGTTTGGTCACATGCGGTCCGACATGTTCTAGTGTTTCTAGCAAGATGCCCGTGCATTTGCACGAAGTTGATGGAAAAGGTAAGCACAACTTATAAATTGATGGACGGAGTACTAGTTACAGTGATGCATATAATTAAGCAAAGGGATCGCACATGTCGGTATTGACTGGAATAAGAATGCAATAGCACAATAAGAATTAAGGCCACGATGATGCGATCGCAGTGGTGGTTACAGGAGGCAAGAAGAAAGATGCATCCATCAACGTACGACCTCCTCCTTCTCAACTTAGTGCGCTGGGCACCGACCGGCGGCTGTGGAGCGGCGGCTTTTGTGGAGAGGTTAAGGTGCTTCTCAGAAAAGGCATCCAAGGCTTCCAGTCGGTTGAGGAAGGCCAACATCGTAGCGTCCTCACTGGCCTTGTAGATACTTATGTACACGATTTGCTCATACACGTGGATGTGTAGGTCGACAAATTCTCGAGGCGCCTCACGGCGAGCACGACCTCCAGGTGGAGATTCTTTGTGGCGTCGGCGGGCAGTTGCAGGGCCACCAGTGCTTGAAAGAGGTTCCGGCCATGGAGGCGGATTAGGGTGGCAGGCAATGAGGAGCCCGGGCATGCGGGCTAGAGGAGTATGGCGATGTCGTCCGCAAGCTTCTTGAGGACAGTGAACTTGTTGCTGGTGGCAATGATCATCTGGTCCAACTGAGAGTCGTAATTTGCATCGACGGCTGCCATCCACCAGCCGGTCGCCAACACCGTTTGGAGACGATCCTCGGCGCCATGCCGCAGGCCGGTGTCGTGGACCATCTGGCACAGCCGCTGGCCGCTCGCGCGCATCGCCGCCATGGGTCTGGAGTGAGCACTTTCGCGCTTAGTGTAGGTGCTTAGGCAAATGCTTAGGTGCGTACGATGTGGTAGATGCATTGGAATGGAGGGGCACCTTTGTATGAGTGCAAACTGCGTTGCATTCACATCGTGCAACCTCTTTTTCCGGTCCTCCTCCCATTACTTCCCTCATGCATTCACGATGCTAATTGAAGGAGGATGCATCATTGGCCGTTCAACATTTCAGGAACCGCTACACCCTCCCTCGTCTGCATTAAAGCCGTATCGGGAACTGCGCTGCTCGCTGTCAAATTGAATAGTACTGCGCCACCCGCTACACGCCCAGCTGAACACGCCTCCTCGCCTCCATCAAACCCCTCCGTTAAACCCGCATTCAAACAGAGAAACCTACTCCGGCCACATGTGCACTACTGGAATCAGCTTCTTTGTCGTCCGCCATGGCAGACGGCAAAGGCATGGATCATGGACGGCAAACTTCTTTGCCGTCCGCCAGCAGACGGCAAATTGTCCGTCTGAACACGTGTTAGCAAAGGCCTTCTTTGTCGTCCACTTCCTGGAAATGGACGGCAAAGGATTGTGCCGTCCGCCATCCAAGGCTAGCAGACTGCAAAGACAACGGACGGCAGTGTGGTGGCGTGAGAGCCGTTAGGGGGTTAACGGTGCTCTTTGCCGTCTGCCAGCGGACGGCAAAGAGTCAAAGATCTTTGTCATCCACTGACAAACGGCAAAGAGCTCAGCTAGGCAGTATTGGGAAGCTGCCACGTGGCCAGCTATGTCGTCCGCTAGCGGACGACAACGTGATTTGAATCTTTGACGTCTGCTCACAGACGGCAAAGTGACCAAATAGGCAGCCAGTGTTCCCAGGTTTTATAGGTAGCTGCCACGTGTCCTCTTTGCCGTCTGCTAGCAGACAGTGAAGCTCTTTGCCGTCTGCAAGCGGACGGCAAACAGGCTACATGTCCCCTGTTTTTATTTGAATCCATTTAATTTCACAGGAATTCACACACAGATATACATATTTTTTTTCACATGCACAGCAGACATATGATGTATCCAACACATAGCTCCATCCATGACAACATACATACATAATAAGAAAACAGAGTTCCATCCATACATATTACAGTAACATCACAATGTTCATCCAACACATTGTTCCATGCATCCATATAACAAGTTCCACATTTTTCATCGATACAAACGAAAAAAAGAAAAGGGAAACAAGCACTCCATCCATGCAAGCTTCCATATAGTGAATTAAATCTGCAAAATGGGAAACAAGAAAGTTAGAAGAAGAAGACTAGAATCAGAAGAAGAAGAAAATGAAGAAGAAGAAGAAGTCAGCATACTTAGGTAAAATGGAGCTAACCTAGCTAATTGTGCCATTTTTGAGTGAACTAAGCATATTATGCCATTTTTGATATAACTTAGAGCTAACTTCATTTTGGAGAAGAAGAAGAAAACTAGAAGAAGAAGAAGACTAGAAGAAGAACTTCTTCTTCTTCTTCTTTTTCTTCTTCTTCTTTTCTTCCTATTCCTTCTTTTCTTCCTCTTCCTGGATTTTCTTCATCTTATTATGTCATTTGTGGACTAAATAGGCTAAATTATGTCATAAATGGACTAAATAGGCTAAATAAGAAGAAAAATGCCATTTTTGAGCTTACCTAGCTAATTATGACATTTTTTACCTAACTAAGCATATTATGAGATATAACTTAGAGCTTACTTCATTTTGGAGAAGAAGAAGAAAACTAGAAGAAGAAGAAGAAGACTAGAAGAAGAAGAAGAACAAGAAGAAGAACTTCTTCTTCTTCTTTTCTTCCTATTCCTTCTTTTCTTCCTCTTCCTTGATTTTCTTCATATTATTATGTCAGTTGGGCACTAAATATGCTAAATTGTGTCATAAATGGACTAAATAGGCTAAATAAGAAGAAAAATGCCATTTTTGAGCTTACCTAGCTAGTTATGCCATTTTTGACCTAACTAAGCATATTATGCCATTTTTGATATAACTTAGAGCTAACTTCATTTTAGAGGAGAAGAAGAAGAAGAAAACTAGAAGACGAAGAAGAAGAAGACTAGAAGAAGAAGAAGAAGAAGAAGGAGAAGAAGAAGACTAGAAGAAGAAGAAGATCTTCTTCTTCTAGTCTTCTTCTTCTCCTCCTCCTTCTTCTTCTTCTTTTCTTCCTATTCCTTCTTTCCTTCCTCTTCCTTGATTTTCTTCATCTTATTATGTCATTTGTGGACTAAATAGGCTAATTTATGTCATAAATGGACTAAACATGCTAAATAAGAAGAAAAATACCGTTATCACGGAGGTGTAGGAATGGTCGGGGCTGCGCCAGTGCCAGACAGAGGTGAAGGACCGGTCGGGGTTCCGGCATTGGCAGAAGGAGTGGTCGATGCTTGTCGGGAGCCATGCTGCACCAAAGATCATTTCCAATAATTTCTCGTTAGCAAGTTCGCAATCTGAAATGTGAATAGTAGTAAGCAACGACCATTCAAATCAAACTCACCGTGGTCGCCGGAGCAATCTGAGGCATCGGTGGAGGGGCCTGACCGTTTTTCTCGCACATGGTCTGCATATTTGGTTCTCACGAGTCAGACATATTAGATAGTAATGCGAACATTACATGCATGATTGGGCTAATATGCATGAGAAACGTACCACGATGAGCTCGTATAGGGCCCGGTTAGCGCTGTCGTTCCGGTTCCTCTCCTCCTCCAACATCTTAGCCGTCCTCTCCTCCATCTCCCTCTCCGCCGCCTCCCTTTGTGCCTCCCTTTTTGCCTCCTCCACAAGCGCCTTCGTCTTCAATCTCTCTTTCTCAACAATAGCCTACAACACACCACTCCTCGTTAGCATTGTAATCATCAATGGACGCACACACAATGTAATGGAGGAAAGGTGGGAGAGTCCATATAACTAACCGCCATGGCGATCTCCGCAGGCCGTGCACGAGGCGTTATCTCAGGATCACAGCTACTTAGGCACTTCTTGATCTGCAGGAGAGTCTTAGGACAACGTATCAGTCCATCACCAATGGCTTGAGAGCCATGGGACCTCCCGCCACCAGATATCATCACCAGCTCTGTATCAAAAGGATCCTGGCTCGGGTTAAAGTCCTCCCCTTTCCTTGCCTTCCCCTCGTATCTGTACTTCACAAGCTTGTGGTGGGAGGTCTTGTTGGTGAAGCTCTCTGGATCATCTAGGTCAGACTCCGTGAATGGCTTGGCCTTCTTGTACGGGGCCATATGGGCCATGCCATAGAGGTCGAACAGACCTGGACAGGCTTCTTGTGGTGGTGCGCCTGAGAGAGAGGAACAAAATATTAGTTAAGGGCTCAAGCTAGCATGAAGAATGATATTGCTATGTAAATAGGTCATTTTGGAGCTAAGAAAGGTTATTATGTCATTTTCGAGGAAAATAAGCTAAGTTTAGGTCATTTTCGAGGTAACCAAGATTATTATGCCATTTTTGACCAAAGTATGCTAAGTATGCATTATTGAGCTATCCAAGGTTATTATGTCATTTTAGAGCTAACTATAGCATATTTAGGCATTCTATAGAGCTATCTAAGGTTATTATGTCATTTTAGAGCTAATTATGTCATGAATGAACTAGCTAAGATTAGTTTAGGTTGTTATTGAGCTATCGAAGGTAGTTATGCCATTTTTTAACTAACTAAAGCATATTAAGTCATTTTATAGAGCTATCTAAGGTTATGATGTCATTTTTGAGCTTATTATGTCATGAATGAACTAGCTAAGATTAGTTTAGGTCGTTACTGAGCTATCGAAGGTAGTTATGCCATTTTTTTAACTAACTAAAGCATATTAAGTCATTTTATAGAGCTATCTAAGGTTATTATGTCATTTAGAGCTAAATATGTCATAAATGAACTATCCAAGGTAGTTATGCCATTTTTTAACTAACTAAGCATATTAATTAAGTCATTTTGGAAGGGATAAATGCGAGCATGAAGAATGAATTGCATGAATTATATAGCAAACCACATACCCAGTTATCCCCGTACTCAAACAGGTTGGAGCTCCCTTGATGGTGTGGCACACCTTCCATTTGGTCGCGCTTATCCTTGGCCCTTTGGTGTTCGACTTTCCATTGGGGATAGCACCACGCATCCACCAGCGCCTCCCAACAGTCCATCTTATCCACGCACCATCTCGGGGGCACCTAAGTGAGTCAAGAGAAATTTCAGCGCTACGCCTATGAATCAAATCAAGAAAACTAAGTTCAAGGCCTTAAGAATAGGTAATTACCTGCATGTACTTCTCCTTACTCAGAAACTTGCCGCGACACTTCTTCTTGCCCCTCCTAATACCCTTCAAGGCGTAGTAGTCTCAAACGGCCTACACCCGAGCCTCGTGCCTTAAGTTCTGAATTAGGCACTTGCACTCGCTTTCGACAACCATACACGCGGCCTCCTGCTCTCCTTCTGAAACCCTGTAGAAGGTCTGCAATCAAACAAGACAACACTGATTAGTACAATCACTAGGTAGTGTTGATTTTTAATTCCGTAAAGGAGAAATTACCCAAAACTGACGGAACACAATGTCGGACACCGTCTCGCACAAGACACCGTCGACCCTCTCCTCCGGCGGGGCCGAGGCAACCGAGTACAGCTCCCAGGTCAGTGCTAGTTGTGGAACCTGACCCTCACCGGGCAACGTGACCCACCCAGGGAAGTGCTGCCGAGAAAGCACAACAAGGACCTGGTTGGGCCTACGGGCACCACGGGGGCGTACCCAGCCCCTGCAGTATGACAAGGCCAACGCATTAGATATTAATTTGAAGGAACATGAAGGCAAAAGGTTAAAAAATAGTAAATGCACTTACTTCAACCCTTTAGGCGCAATCAACCACCTCTGGTCGGGGGTCGTCGGCACGGGCGGGAGCTTTGTACAGCCACGCTTGTAGACCTTCTTGCCCTTCTCAACCAGCTCGTCGTCGCTGTAGCTATCATCTGAAAAGGTGTCCTCGCTACCATCCTCCGGGCCACTAGCCTCCGGAGTCTCGTGGGACGAAGACCCCGTGACCGGAGTCTTCTGGGACAAAGACTTTGGGATCGGACTCACGTGGGGCGAAGGATCGGCGACCCGAGTCTGGTGGGGGGAAGGATCAGCGACCGGAGGCTCATGGACCGGACTCCGAGACGGGTCCACATCAGACGGAGCACTCCTGTGGTCGGGTGAATCAGCTGAGGGTGGCGGCGAGGAAGGCGTAACAGCCTTCCTACCTCTCCCGCTGCCATGTCCACCTCTAGCAGGCTTCTTCGTCCTCCCCGACCTCTCCCAGCCGAAGAAGAAGCGCCCACCATAGTTTTCTGCATACTGTCTAGCAGCGCTCTCCGGAGGGGCTGGGCAGGAATAATGGAACCACCCCTCCCAGTAGCGCTTGCAGGAGGATCGGGGTGCTCTGGACCCTTGCCCACCATCCTGTCAACACCTGCAGTGACAAAAAGTAAACAGAATTAGTACAACATACAAAATTTGGATACCTGACATGAACATAATAATATGTATATAATTTAAGTGTATCATAATCATGACCATAATAAAAATACACCCGATCAACACAAATATATATGGGGTCGGGGTGTGGTGTCAGGGTGTCGGGGTCGGGGTGTCGTGTCGGGGTCAGGGTGTCAGGGTCGGGGTCGGGGTGTGGTTCGGGGTGTGGTGTCAGGGTGTCCGGGGTCGTGGGTAAGGGTGGGTGTGGTGTCAGGGTATCGGTGGTCGGGGTGTCAGGGTGTCGGTGGTCGGGGTTGGGGTGTGGTGTCAGGGTGTCGGGGTCGGGATGTCGTGCCAGGGTGTCGTGTCGGGGTGTCAGGGTGTCGGGCTCGGGGTCGGGGTGTGGTGTCAGGGTGTCGGTTGGTCGGGGTCGGGGTCGAGGTGTCGTGTCAGGGTGTCGGGGGTCGGGGTCGGGGTGTCGTGCCGAGGTGTCGGTGTGTCGGTGTGTCGATCGGGTGTCGGGGGTCGGGTCGGGTCTCTTTTTTCCTTTTCTTCTTCTCTTCTTCTTCTTCTTCTTCTTCTTCTTCTTCTTCTTCTTCTTCTTCTCCTCCTCCTCTCCTCTTTCTTCTTCTTCTCCTCCTCTTCTCCTCTTTCTTCTTCTTCTTCTTCTTCTTCTTCTTCTTCTTCTTCTCCTCCTCTCCTCTTTCTTCTTCTTCTTCTTTCTCTTCTTCTTTCTTCCTTCTTCTTCTTCTTCCTTCTTCTCTTCTTCTTCTTCTTCTTCTCTTCTTCTTCTTCTTCTTCTTCTTCTTCTTCTTCTTCTTCTTCTTCTTCTTCTTCTTCTTCTTCTTCTTCTTCTTCTTCTCTCTCCTCCTCCTCCTCCTCCTCCTCCTCCTCCTCTTCTTCTTCTTCTTCTTCTTCTTCTTCTTCTTCTTCTTCTTCTTCTTCTTCTTCTTCTTCTTCTTCTTCTTCTTAATCTTCTTCTTCTTCTTCTTCTTCTTCTTCTTCTTCTTCTTCTTCTTCTTCTTCTTCTTCTTCTTCTTCTTCTTCTTCTTCTTCTTCTTCTTCTTAATCTTCTTCTTCTTCTTCTTCTTCTTCTTCTTCTTCTTCTTCTTCTTCTTCTTCTTCTTCTTCTTCTTCTTCTTCTTCTTCTTCTTCTTCTTCTTCTTCTTCTTCTTCTTCTTCTTCTTCTTCTTCTTTCTTCTTCTTCTTCTTTCTCCTCCTCCTCCTCCTCCTCCTCCTCTTCTTCTTCTTCTTCTTCTTCTTCTTTCTTCTTCTTCTTCTTCTTCTTCTTCTTCTTCTTCTTCTTCTTCTTCTTCTTCTTCTTCTTCTTCTCTTTCTTCTTCTTCTTTCTTCTTCTTCTTCTTCTTCTTCGTCTTCTTTATTCTTCTTCTTCTCCTCCTTTTTCCTCTTCTTCTTCTTTTCTACTTTCTTCTTCTCCCTCCTCCTGTTCCTCCGTCCTCCTTCTACTTCTTCTTCTAAACTAAAACTAAAACTAATCTAAAATAAACTAAACTAAAATAAACTAAAACTAAAACTAATCTAAAATAAACTAAACTAAAATAAACTAAAACTAAAACTAATCTAAAATAAACTAAACTAAAATAAACTAAAACTAAAACTAATCTAAAATAAACTAAACTAAAACTATAACTAAAACAAAAAAAGGGGGGAGGAGCTCACCTGGTGGAGGGGGAGGCAGGACGGTTGCGGCGGCCGCTGGAGGAGGCGGCGACCCGGTAGAGGGGGAGGCCGAACGGCCGCGGCGGGGACGGCCGCGGCGCGGCTGCCCGACGTGGAAGAGGCGGCGGGGCCGCGGTGGAGGACGGGGAGGGGTGCGGGGCGGCTGGCTACGCCGGACGGGGTCGGCGGCGGCGGCGTGGGCCGGTGTGGGTGGGGGATGGCGACGGAGGGGACGGGGCGGGGCGACGTGGAAGGGGCGGCCGGGGTGCGGTGGAGGTCGGGGGGCCGCAAGGGAGGGGTGCGGGGCGGCGGGCAGCCGGCTACGGCAGACGGGGTCGGCGGCGGCGGCGCGGGTGTGGGTGGGGAGGAATGAGAGAGTGGAGAGAACAGACAGAGGACGGGGGCGGGACTGCCATTAACATACCGGCCTCTTTGCCGTCAGCCAACAGTCGGCAAAGATTCTTTGCTGTCCGCTTGCGGACGGCAAGGATTCTTTGACGTCCGCTTGCGGACGGCAAAGAGGTGGGGCCGGTGGGCTTGAGTTGGTTAAACAATAACTGGACCCACCCACCTCTTTGCCGTCTGCCAGCGGACGGCAAAGAACTGGCTGATGGCAAAGACCTTGTTTGCCATCAGCCACATCTTTGCCGTCCGTTTGCTTGTGGCTGACGGCTTCTTTGCCGTCAGCAAGCGGATGGCAAAGAGTGCGCAGACGGCAAATAAGCTAATTCCAGTAGTGGTGCATTCATGAGTGGGCCAGAATTAAACGCAACACCGGCCGAGCTCCTCCTGTCCGCCCTCAGTTTAAACGAGGCCAGACGCCGGCCAAGCTCCTACCGTCTGCCCTCTATTTAAACAAGGCCAGACAGGCAGCGGGCAAGAATCGCACCCCCCCCCCCGCTGCTCCCCCATATCCTCCTTCACCATTTTCTCCACTCTTCTGATCGCTTCCGAGGAGCCGTTCTCCGGCATACTACCCAGCTGGGTGGCCTGCTGAGCCCTCCGGATACGGGCGAGGCCGCTCGGTGCTTCACGAACCTCGCTTGGCCCGACGGAGCTAGTTTCCGCCCCAAGCCGGCGCGTGGTTCAACAACTCGCTGCTCCAGTTCAGCTCGATGAGGAGTGGCAAGTTGCTCCACGCCGGCACGGCGACGAGCACACCGGTACGGGCGTCGTCGCTGTCGCGTCGTACCGCGCCACCAGTGTCTGCGGTGAACGTGCCTCCCGTGCCTGCGACAGCGCCATGCAGGGAGAAACAGAAGCCGGGTGCATGGAGAGCGACGAGTCAGTGGCCAGCTTCTCTATGTCCGCCGCCATCATCAAGGAGAAGTAGAACACGGGAGGCCGCTGCCACTAGGGTCCCATGAAGGCCACCGTCGAGGCGATGACTGCGCATTCAGGTGGTTTCTTTGCTGCTTCGTCTCTTCCGAGGACCTTCGTCGACCCCGCAGTGTCTGCCGGACATGAGGAAGACAAAGGGATCCGCGGGCGGCCATTTAGATTAGATACTCCCTCTCCGGCTGGCGGGAATATTTGTTCTAAGAATGGATAAATTGGATTATACTTTCTAGGACAAGTATTTTCGGACTGAGGGAGTACTAATTATACCAAGAGAGCCGGATTAGCACCGCTTAGTTCATGTAAATGTAATGAAATCCATCATGTTTATATGAAGATCCAGCTTTTTTATATGAAATCCTTCATGCTTATATGAAATCGGTCCGTGATTGCACGAATTTCATCTGGTTGGTTAGAGTTGTGAAAATGTATGCCGCTAGCGTTTGATGCTGTCCTCCGCGGAAGGAAGCGGGAGGAAATTTGCGGGCTGCTGATACGTCTCCAACGTATCTATAATTTTTGATTGTTCCATGCTATTATATTATCTGTTTTGGATGTTTAATGGGCTTTAATATGATCTTTTATATTATTTTTGGGACTAACCTATTAACCGAAGGTCCAGTGCGAGTTTCTGTTTTTTGCCTATTTCAGTGTTTTGCAGAAAACGAATACCAAACAGAATCCAAACGGAATGAAACCTTCGCGATGATCTTTCTTGGAACAAACGCAATCCAGAAGACTTGGAGTTGAAGTCTGGACCTCCGCGAGGCGGCCATGAGGCAGGAGGGCGCGCCCAGGGGGTAGGCGTGCCCCCCACCTTTGTGGGCCCCACGGAGCTCCACCGACGTACTTCTTTCGCCTATATATACTCTTATACCCTAAAAACATTAGGAGGAGCCACAAAACCACTTTTCCACCACCGCAACCTTCTGTACCCGTGAGATCCCATCTTGGGGCCTTTTCCGGCGATCTGCCGGAGGGGGAATCGATCACGGAGGGCTTCTACATCAACACCATAGCCTCTCCAATGAAGCGTGAGTAGTTTACCACAGACCTTCGGGTCCACAGTTATTAGTTATATGGCTTCTTCTCTCTCTTTGGTTCTCAATACAAAGTTCTCCTCGATGTTCTTGGAGATCTATTGATGTAATACTTTTTTGTGGTGTGTTTGCCGAGATCCGATGAATTGTGGATTTATGAACTTGATTATCTATGAATATTATTTGGTTCTTCTCTGAATTCTTATATGCATGATTTGATATCTTTGCAAGTCTCTTCGAATTATCTGTTTAGTTTGGCCTACTAGATTGATCTTTCTTGCAATGGGAGAAGTGCTTAGCTTTAGGTCCAATCTTGCGGTGTCCTTTCCCAGTGACAGCAGGGGCAGCAAGGCACATATTGTATTGTTGCCATCGTGGATAAAAAGATGGGGTTTATATCATATTGCTTGATTTTATCTCTCTACATCATGTCATCTTGCTTAATGCGTTACTCCGTTCTTATGAACTTAATACTCTAGATGCATGCTGGATAGCGGTTGATGTGTGGAGCAATAGTAGTAGATGTAGAATCGTTTCGGTCTACTTGACACGGACGTGATGCCTATATTCATGATCATTGCCTTAGATATCTTCATAACTATGCGCTTTTCTATCAATTGTTTGGCAGTAATTTGTTCACCCACCGTAATACATGCTATCTTGAGAGAAGCCACTAGTGAAACCTATGGCCCCGGGTCTCTTTCTTATTATATTGCATCTCTTTTATTTACATCGCATCTCGTTTACTATTTTGCAATCTTTACTTTCCAATCTATACAACAAAAATACCAAAAATATTTATCTTATTATATTTATCAGATCTCACTTTTGCGAGTGGCCGTGAAGGGATTGACAACCCCTTTATCGCGTTAGTTGCAAGGTTCTTGATTGTTTGTGCAGGTACTAGGTGACTTGAGCGTTGTCTCCTACTGGATTGATACCGTGGTTCTCAAAAACTGAGGGAAATACTTACGCTACTTTGTTGCATCACCCTTTCCTTTTCAAGGGAAAACCAACGCATGTTCAAGAGGTAGCAAGAAGGATTCTAGCACCGTTGCCGGGGAGATCAACACGAAGCCAAGACATACCAAGTACCCATCATAAACTCTTCTCCCTCGCATTACATTATTTGCCATTCACCTCTCGTTTTCCTCTCCCCCACTTCTAAAACGATTTTCGAAAACCTTTGCCTTTTCTTCGCCTCTCTTCCGTTCATCTCTTTTCGCTTGCTTCTTGTTTGCTTGTGTGTTGGATTGACTGTCTGTCACGATGGCTCAAGATAATACTAAATTGTGTGACTTTTCCAATACCAACAATAATAATTTTATTAGCACTCCGATTGCTCCTACTACCGATGCTGAATCTTGTGAAATCAATACCGCTTTGTTGAATCTTGTTATGAAAGATCAATTTTCTGGCCTTCCTAGTGAAGATGCCGCTACCCATCCAAACAACTTCGTTGATTTGTGTGATATGAAAAAGGAGAAAGATGTGGATAATGATATTGTTAAATTGAAGCTATTTCCGTTTTCGATTAGAGATCGTGCTAAAACTTGGTTCTCTTCTTTGCCTAAAAATAGTATTGATTCATGGAATAAGTGCAAAGATGTTTTTATCTCTAAGTATTTTCCTCCCGCTAAGATCATCTCTCTTAGGAACGATATTATTAATTTTAAGCAACTTGATCATGAGCATGTTGCACAAGCTTGGGAGAGAATGAAATTAATGATACGTAATTGCCCTACACATGGTTTGAATTTATGGATGATTATATAATTTTTTTATGCTGGATTGAATTTTGCTTCTAGAAATCTTTTAGATTCGGCCACGGGAGGCACTTTTATGGAAATCACTTTAGGAGAAGCTACTAAACTCCTAGATAATATTATGGTTAATAATTCTCAATGGCACACCGAAAGATCCACTAGTAAAAAAGTTCATGCGATTGAAGAGATTAATGTTTTGAGTGGAAAGATGGATGAACTTATGAAATTGTTTGCTAATAAAACTGTTTCTTCTAATCCTAATGATATGCCTTTGTCCACTTTGATTGAGAATAATAATGAATCTATGGATGTGAATTTTGTTGGTAGGAACAATTTTGGTAACAACGCGTATAGAGGAAATTTTAATTCTAGGCCGTTTCCTAGTAATTCCTCTAATAATTATGGTAATTCCTACAACAACTCTTATGGAAATTTTAATAATATGCCCTATGATTTTGAGACTAGTGTTAAAGAATTTATGAATTCGCAAAAGAATTTCAATGCTTTGCTTGAAGGAAAATTGCTTAAGATTGATGAGTTGGCTAGGAACGTGGATAGAATTTCTCTTGATGTTGATTCTTTGAAACTTATATCTATTCCACCTAAGCATGACATCAATGAGTCTCTCAAAACCATGAGGATTTCCATTGATGAGTGCAAAGAAAGAACCACTAGGATGCGTGCTAAAGAAGATTGCTTTGTGAAAGCATGTTCTTCTAGTTTTCATGATAATAATGATGAAGATATAAAAGTAATTGATGTGACTCCTATTAAATCTTTGTTTTCCAATATGAATCTTTATAAAGATGGTACTAGAGATGAGTCAACTTTAGTTAAAAGGCGTCCCAATGATTAGGAGTTTTTAGATCTTGATGCAAAAATTGGTAAAAGTGGGATTGAAGAGGTCAAAACTTTACATAGAAATGAACCCACTATTTTGGATTTAAAGGAATTTAATTATGATAGTTGTTCTTTGATAGATTGTATTTCCTTGTTGCAATCTGTGTTAAATTCTCCTCATGCTTATAATCAAAATAAAGCTTTTACCAAACACATCGTTGATGCTTTAATGCAATCCCACAAAGAAAAGCTTGAACTAGAAGTTTCTATCCCTAGAAAACTTTATGATTAGTGGGAACCTACTATTAAAATTAAGATTAAAGATTATGAATGCTATGCTTTATGTGATTTGGGTGCTAGTGTTTCCACGATTCCAAAAACTTTGTGTGATGTGCTAGGTTTCCGTGAATTTGATGATTGTTCTTTAAATTTGCATCGTGCGGATTCCACCATTAAGAAACCTATTGGAAGGATTAATGATGTTCTTATTATTTCAAATAGGAATTATGTGCCCGTAGATTTCATTGTTCTTGATATAGATTGCAATCCTACATGTCCTATTATTCTTGGTAGACCTTTCCTTAGAACGATTGGTGCAATTATTGATATGAAAGAAGAAAATATTAGATCCCAATTTCCATTAAGGAAAGGCATGGAACACTTTTCTAGGAATAAAATTAAATTTCCTTATGAATCTATTATGAGAGCCACTTATGGATTGCATAGCAAAGATGGCAATACCTAGATCTATTCTTGTTTTTATGCCTAGCTAGGGGCGTTAAACGATAGCACTTGTTGGGAGGCAACCCAATTTTATTTTTGTTCTTTACTTTTTGTTCCTGTTTAGTAATAAATAATTAATCTAGCCTCTGTTTAGATGTGATTTTATGTTTTAATTAGTGTTTGTGCCAAGTAGAACCTTTGGGAAGACTTGGGTGAAGTCTTTGCGATCTTGTTGTAAAAAACAGAAACTTTTGCGCTTACGAGAATAGCTACCATTTTTACTAGAGAGTGATTTTAGGTTGATTCTTTTTGGATATGATTAATAGACAAATTCCTCACGTCCACCAATTTATTTAAGAATTTTTGGAGTTACAGAAGTATTCGAACATTACAGATTGCTACACACTGTTCTGTTTTTGACAGATTCTGTTTTTCGTGTGTTGTTTGCTTATTTTGATGAATCTATGAGTAGTATCGGGGGGTATGAACCATAGAGAAGTTGGAATACAGTAGTTTTAACACCAATATAAACAAATAATGAGTTCATTACAGTACCTGAAAGTGGTGGTTTATTTTCTTATACTAACGGAGCTCATGAGATTTTCTGTTTAAGTTTTGTGTTGTGAAGTTTTCAAGTTTTTGGGTAAAGATTTGATGGATTATGGAATAAGGAGTGGCAAGAGCCTAAGATTGGGGATGACCAAGGCACTCCAAGGTAAAATTCCAGGACAACCAATAGCCTAAGCTTGGGGGTGCCCCAGAAGGCATCCCCTCTTTCGTCTTCGTCTATCGGTAACTTTACTTGAGGCTATATTTTTATTCACCACATGATATGTGTTTTGCTTGGAGATTCTTGTGTGATTTGAGTATTTGCTTTTTAGTTTATCACAATCATCCTTGCTGTACACACCTTTTTGGGAGAGACATGCATGAATCGGAATTTATTAGAATACTCTATGTGCTTCACTTATATCTTTTGAGCTAGAAAATTTTGCTCTAGTGCTTCACTTATATCTTTTTAGAGCACGGTGGTGGTTTTATTTTATAGAAATTATTAATCTCTCATGCTTCACTTATATTATTTTGAGAGTCTTTTAGAACAGCATGGTAATTTGCTTTGGCTATAAAATTAGTCCTAATATGATGGGCATCCAAGATGGGTATAATAAAAACTTTAATATAAAGTGCATTGAATACTATGAGAAGTTTGATTCTTTATGAATGTTTTGAGATATGAAGATGGTGATATTAGAGTCATGCTAGTAGAGTAGTTGTGAATTTGAGAGATACTTGTGTTAAAGTTTGTGATTCCTGTAGCATGCACGTATGGTGAACCGTTATGTGATGAAGTCGGAGCATGATTTATTTTTTGATTGTCTTCCTTATGAGTGGCGGTCGGGGACGAGCTATGGTCTTTTCCTACCAATCTATCCCTCTAGGAGCATGCGCGTAGTACTTCATTTCGATAACTAATAGATTTTTGCAATAAGTATGTGATTTCTTTATGACTAATGTTGAGTCCATGGATTATACGCACTCTCACCCTTCCACCATTGCTAGCCTCTCTAGTGCCGCGCAACTTTCGCCGGAACCATAAACCCACCATTTACCTTCCTCAAAACAGCCACCATACCTACCTATTATGGCATTTCCATAGCCATTCCGAGATATATTGCCATGCAACTTTCCACGGTTCTGTTTATTATGACACGCTCCATCATTGTCATATTGCTTTGCATGATCATGTAGTTGACATCGTATTTGTGGCAAAGCCACCATTCATAATTCTTTCATCTATGTCACTCTCACTACAAAAAATACACTTCCGTGATGATACGTGTTTGTCACAGTAGGTCGCGTTTTTTGTCATGCATGTACATCCATGACGATTTTATGACAGAATCAAGATAGTCATACCTGTGCTGTCGTAGAAGTGTTCCATGACATTACAAAATTTATCATCACAGAAGTGTCCACTTCCATGATGATAAATTGCGCGTCATAGAAGTGCTTTCGTCATGGGTGACCGACACGTGGCATCCACCATAACGGAATGCCGTTAAGCTATCGGGTCCGCTTTTGGATCCGATAACCCGTTAACAGCCCGGACCAATGGGGATTTTCCATGTGTAAAATCATCATTGGCTGGAGGAAACACGTGTCAGCTCCACGTTAGTACTGGTGTCACTCATCCAATGGGCGAGATGGGCCTATGATATGTTGACATGTGGACCGGCCCAAAAGTGGCCCATAAAGTTTAAATGGGCCGGCCCAACTAAAGGCCCGCAAGATTTTGCGGACCATAATGGGCCGGCCCAGCTAAAGGCCCATAAGATTTTGTGGACCATAATGGGCTGGCCCAGCTAAAGGCCCACAAGATTTTGCGGGCCATAATGGGCCGGCCCAGGTAAAGGCCCACAAGATTTTTGCGGGCCATAATGGGGCGGCCCAGGTGAAGGCCCACAAGATTTTTTTGGACCATAATGGGCCGGCCCAGCTAAAGGCCCACGAGATTTCGCCAACATTAATGGGCCGGCCCAGCTGTAGGGCCACAAGATTTTGAGGACCCTAGTAGGCCGGCCCATTAACTGGCTGCCATGTTTTGGGCCAAATGCCGGCCCATATTTGATCCGGTCCATTAATGGCCTGCCACGTTTCGGGCCTAACAATGGCCCATATGAGATCCGTCCCGTTAAAAGCCTACCATGTTCTGGGCCAAATTACGGCCCATATCAGGTCCGGCCCTTTAAGAGGCTTTGGGCTAAATTATGGCCCATATCAGATTCGGCCCGTCAACTGGACGCTATGCTTTTGGGCCCACTTGCTAAAGGCCCATTTAGTAATTCGACCTGATATTAGTTTCGTCCTGTTATGGGCACGTTTAACATTTCGGCCCTATATTAATTTCGGCCTCTTAAAAGCCCGTCATATAGTTGGGCCTAACTACGGCCCGGTTTGCATTCGGCCTGCTCGCAGCCGATAATCTGATTGGGCCAAACAAGGACCGAGACAATTTTGGCCTATTTAAAGCCCGTGATTTGATTGGCACAATCATGGGCCGGGGTCCATTTCGGGTTGCTGCCGGCCCGTGAGCTGTTCGGCATGTTTCAGGCCCAACCTACTTCTCAGCCTCCTAAGCCCATTGAGTTTTCTTGCGAAAAGAGGGCCGGCGGTTTACTCGGCCTATTAAAGGCCCGAATCTAATAGTGGGCCAGTTTACATTTAGGCCTTTTAACGGACCAACATGACGGGGCCCATGATGCGGATCATACATCGTGATTGCATGACGGCCCGATTATGTACCGTAATTTTACGGTTTGGCCGGTTTACTGCGAAGAAAGGATATATACATAGTAAAATAACTGCAACATCGTGAATAAGAAAAAACCTAGACTATAAAATAAAGAAATTACGGCATATTACATCCACTGGACATCAAAGTTCGCCACTATGATAATAAAGCACAAGCAGACAGCAGATTACATACACGGGGCATCAAAGATCGCCACCAGTGCAACTAAACATGCCGACAAAATAATATACAAAACCGACAACACTTCAATAGAATTCAAGAAAGGTTAGCCCTGCTGGGGAGCTGCAGCGCAAGCAGCTGAGCAAGCTGATGAGTCTGCGCTTGTTTAACACTTACATCCTCCTCACTCTGAAAGATAAACAAGCAGACAGATGACAGGTTTTGCACATATAAGTATCAGTGCTGACAATTCATCACATTTCTTACTGACGAATAAAGTGACACAGTTTATAATTGCATTAACACAATATGGTATTTTTCAGGTCAAGACATGGCTGGAAATGACATTGTGAAGGAGTTGGCAGCTTCACGACACCAGTCGATTACAGATCAAGAACTCATAAGTATCAATGGTTAGTGTGCTGTCAATTTATCCCATTTCAGATTGGCAAATAAAGAGACGGTTTAAATAATAGTAGAATGATATGACATTGTTCATAGTTAAGACATTGCAGAATATGACATTGTGCTGTAGTGGGTAGGTTCACCACACCACTGGATTACGGATCAAGAACAGAAGCATACATGCAGTGCAAAAGAAGATCACTTGCTCTGTATAGTTTAATTTACATGGTATGAAGAAGGAACTTGGTTGTACAACTGAAAAGTTAAATTGAGAAGGACAAACTTTTGTTTATGAACTACATAGTAAACTTTAAACATGCAATTTGATGCAAACACCAAAAATAAACATCTGTTGCAGTCATGTTGTCGTGGTGGGCGCACGGCAGATGCCATGGGATGGCTAAAGATAGGAGGAGGCTCGAGGGCACTGGTGGGCTCCAGAGGCGAGGGTGGCATGAGCGAGCGCGGGACGCAAGACATACCCAGGTTCGGGGCTCTCCGGAGAGATAACACCCCTAGTCCTGCCGAGTGTGGTTTATACGTAACGGTACAGAGTTGCTCCTAGAGCTGTATGGAGGAAGAAGGGAGGCTGGCCAAGGCTTAGGCTGCTCCCTCTCCTTTGGTGTGTGTGTGGCTAGTCTGCTTGCTCATGTTCGGTGAATGCGTGCCCGTATGCATGAGGGCTCCTTGGGGGTTTTATAGGTCAACCCCCAGGGGTACAATGGTAATGTTACAAGGTCGTGGGGCTGAGTCGTCAGTGTCCAGGAACCCGGTGCTGGGACCCGCCGGGTGCCAGGGCTCGCCGGGCGCAGGCCCCATGCGCCTAGGGGGCACTGTGTGCTGTCTTGTCGATCGTTAGGGCAAGGCCGAGTCGAGTCAGCTACAGTGGCGTTCCGTCAGGTCGCCGCTTACTGGCGTCCTGGGTGACGTCGGGCGCACTATTGCCACACCAGCCCTGGTCAGCGGGTAGGTGGGGGGCACTGTTGCCTCGTCCGGCTGACCAAAGGCATGGGCGGGCACTGTGGTTTCGGTCATCAGTTGGTGGAGACTCGTCCCATCGTACGGCTGGGATGGGACGGCCGCTGAACCTTGGCCGGGTTTGGAGAGCACGCTAAGGGCGGCGCTGGCTTGTTGGAGAAGTCTTGAGCTGGGTTGTTGGGGCCAAGTCGAGGAGTCCGGCCGGGTTGTAGATCCTGCCGGGTCGCGGGGCCTGGCCGGGTCGAGCGACCCGGCCAAGGGCGAGCCGGGTCGAGGGGCGATGCTGGCCCCGTTGTTTTTTAAAAGGATCCGGGTTCCGTTGCCTTCCTGGGGTTCATCCCCCCGACAGTAGTCCCCGAAGCTGTGAAGATCTGCCGTCTTCAGATGGGAGGGCCTTCGCAGTTTTCCCCCCTTGCAGCGGCGGATTTGGTGACCGCCGGGTCCGGCAACACCCACTGTGTGCCGGCTTCCAGAAGCCGGATCGCGGCATCCCGCTGGTGGCGGGAAACGGACGAGTTCGACGAATCTTGGGTGACTTTTTGGGCTTCGCGCGGCCGCCACGTGGCGCCCGAGAGCCGAAGCGGCTTGACAGGCCACGCGCGCAATGGGACGGGGCGACGGCCCGGGGCCCGCCGCCGCGCACCCTCGGCCCACGTGTGTAGATTTATTGCGGCGTCCGTGGGTCGGTTGCCATTCTCGATGCAGTTATTGCGCGCGTACGTGCGCACTTATTGCGGGGAAGTGGAAAGGGCGAGCGCAAACGATCCCACTTCCCCACGTTTCAAACCGTGGCCTATAAATCGGGAGCAAAGGGGGCGGCGGAGATCATTCACGCTCGCGCTCCCCTGCCTCTTCATCCTTCCTCTGCTTCCGACGACCGCCGTCTGCTGCGACGCCCGCTGTCTTGAGCAGAGCTTTCTTGCCATCTTCTTCCTTTTTCTCCTCCTTCTTCTTCTGCGCTTGGGTCGATGGCGCTGCTGTCAGGATCGTGGATGGGTTCCACCGTCACCCCCGACGACATCGCCTACCTCCACGACACCAGGCGCCTGCCGAGGGCGAAGGAGGTCGAGGTTCGCCTCCCGCAGGGCGAGCGGGAGCCGCGGCCCGAGGGCTCGGAGCGGGTGGTCTTCCTGCCGCACTTCAAGCGCGGGTTTGGGCTTCCCGCGAGCGGCTTCTTCTGCGACTTTCTGGAGTTCTTCGGGCTCCAGCCCCACCATCTTGGCGTCGGCGCGATCGTGCAGTTGTCCTGCTTCGTCACCCTCTGCGAGGGGTACCTGGGGGTCAAACCTTCGATCGACCTCTGGGTGCGCTTCTTCTCCCTGAAGCAGCAGGGGCCGAGGGCCGGGGAGATGTATGAGTGCGGGGTGGTCGTCATCTCCAAGCGGTCGGGGGCCGACTGGCCGAAGGTGCCACTGGAGGATTCTGCCAAGAAATGGCAGAATTCTTTCTTTTACGTCCGCAACCTCGGCAAGGACTGCATCAACCTCCCGTCGTTCATCAACTCGCCGCCGTGGGGGAAGCAGAGCTGGGGGTATTACCCCAAGCGCCCGTCGCAGGAGGTGCTCAACCTGTGCGAGCGGGTGTCGGTGATGAAGGAGCGGGAGAGGCTCACCGGCACCGACCTCATTGCCATCTTTATCTCCCGGTGGGTGCTGCCGCTGCAGCAACGCAGCCATCTCATTCGGTCAGATGACCGGCCTCCAAGATCCCAACCGCATGGCGAACACGCGGTTGGCGGCGGACCAAGTTGCGTGCCGGGTCAATGATATCTCCAAGGCCAACTTGGGGGTGAACTGGGAGTTCGGGAAGGCCCCGTACGGCCGTTCGGACCCGGCACCGCTGGTGAGTCCCTGGTCCCCGTACTTCGCTGCTGCTTATCTTCTCGTTCGTCCTGACACGACGCGCGAGGTGCTTCTGAACGCCATCTAGCATCCTTACGACCGGGCGCGGGCGCAGGTGGTGCGGGTTGCCTCGGAGGAGCCCGAGGCCCATGGTGGAGGGGAGGCGGCGGCTGCCGATGCGGGCGCGGGGCACTGAGCAGGTGAGTCTTGTTTGTGTTGCTTGAGTCGCCAGTTGTGGGATGGCTTTGGGGATGCTGACACGAGTCGTTGATGCAGCGGCGCCGGGTGGAGGATGCGGCGGCGTGGCTGGAGCCGGATCATCTCGGGAGGGGGGGGTGGCGACAACACGGCACCCGCACGGGAAGGACAGCGTCCCGCCGCGGGCCCCAACCGCGAAGCGCGCGGCAGACCCGGCTGGGGGTGCGAAGCCGCCTGCCAAGAAGAGGTGCGGCGCTCCACAGGAGGGGGCGGAAAGGCCCGCCGTTCCGGTGGTGCCGGGGTAAGCACCGCTCGTCCGAGCTGAATTGCTGAGCCGCACCGCTCGACTTGGCGTAATTGCTTTTTTGTCTTCGGCTTCATGTCGCCGATCTCGTTGGCGCTGGCGGCGGCGGATGCCGCGTCCGCCGGGGCACCGTGTTTCGGAGGAGCCGATCCGGCACCGTGGACCGGGGCGAGGAGGCACTGGTGGATCCGGACCTCGGTCTAGACCCGGCCGATGCCGAGGGCCTGGCCTGACGGGACCGGAACCGGGCCGAGGCAGAGCTGGAGGCGGCGTCGACCTAGGCCTAGGTCAGCACCGCGACGGCGTGGGCGCGAGCCAGCGAGGAGGCGGCGCGGCTGGAGATGCCGACGGGGACGGTGGTGGCGATGACGGTCTTCGTGCCGGCGTCGGACAGGGAGCACGGCCAAGGCGGCCGTGCAGATGTGATGGACCTTGACCAGGAGGTCATGGTCGTTGGGGACGACATCCCACCACGGACCGACGTGGTCGAGCAGGAGGGGGCCGATGGGGGCGGCGGCGACGCCGTCTCAGAAGACGTGGCGCGGGCGTCGCCGGAGGAGGCGTCCCGGGCGCCGGCGAGCAAGGCACCGTCGGTGGTGGAGCCTCAAGCCGCTCCGCCCACTGAGCCGGCGTTGGCGCCGGAGAGAGCACCGGAGAGGGCGCCGGAGAGGGCGCCAGAGAAGGCGCCGGCTTTGGGGGAGGCGGCCGGCAGAGAGCACGCCCTGGTGCTCAGGTCCGGAGGGCGCCGGGTCGGTGAGCCGCGGCCTTCGCGGAGCGGGACCAACGAGGTCTTCTTCGGTCCTCCGGCCCAAGAGGAGGCGGCGATGGCCGCCGTGACCCGCCACCTGCGGGGGCGGACGGACCGGATCCAGGCCTTTGCCCAGGCCGAGGTTGAGGCGACGCAGGAGCTGGAGCGCGTCGTCTTCGTAAGTCTTCGTTTGCGCTCTGCTTTTCTTTTCATTGCTTTTTCCATTATGGGGGCGCGCCAGCGCACCCAACGGGTGTAGCTACGCAGTTGGGTCGAATCTTATCTTGCTGTCTCGCGCTGATCATTTCCTTCTCTAGCAACTTGACTCCTACCGGGTCAACGTCTTCAACCGGCTCCTCGAGACGCATCAGCGTCTCAAGGAGAGGCTCGCCGCCAAGGAGGAGGAGCTCCGTGTTGCGGCAGGTACTTCTTCTTCATGCTCTTTTCTAGTGGGGGCGTGCTAGTGCACCCACTGGGTATAGTCCCCGAGATTTGGGCAAACTGCGTGGCAGTTGGGTCGAATCTTAAAATAGTACTTCGTTGCTGAGTTTTTCTTCTGCAGCCGAGGTGCTGTCTTGGAGGACCCGACTGATTCGGGCCGGTTTTCACTATGACCGGCTTGTCGAAGACGTCGGCCGGCTCGGGGCCGAGGTGGAGAAGGAGAAGGCGGAGGCGACGGAGGCCCGGCAGGCGCTCGACGAAGCCAGCCGGCTGCAGGAGCAGCTGGCAGGCGACAAGAGCCGCCTCGAGGCCGAGGTGGAGCGCCTCAAGGCGAAGGCCGCCAAGGTCATGGAGGCGCAGCAGGCCCTTGCCGAGGCGGACCAGCAACGCGGCAAGCTGGCCGACGACAAGGGGCAGCTCAGGCCGAGGTGGAGCCCCTGAAGGCGCTGGTGGCCACAGCGGAGGAGTCCCGATAGGGGGAGACCCGGCTCTGCGAGGAGGCCGTGAAGGCGGACGAGGACAAGGACGCCGAGCTGAAGGCGGCCCTTGCCAAGGTAGCCGACCTGGAGAAGGCGTTGGAGGAGCGTGACCGCAATATTGCCCGGGAGCGGCGCGGTACGTTGCTCGAAGCGCAGCACCTGGAAGAGTCCTTCTCCAGTAAGTGCTTTCTTTTGGTGTTGTTGTTGCCGGGTTGGGACTCCGGCTCTTCTTCCTTCGTAATTTTCTTCTGACTTGCTTTTCTTCTTAGCAGGGGCCTTTCCGGAGACGTGCCAGCTAGCGGAGGAGGCGGTCCGCTTTCAGCGCGACCCGCAAGGGATCGTCGGCTCCGGGACGGACCCGCGGGTGGCTTGGACCTTCCCGGAGATCGTTGCCCCTACCGAGTGATACGTCTCCAACGTATCTATAATTTATGAAGTAGTCATGCTATTATATTATCTGTTTTGGATGTTTATGGGCTTTACTAAACACTTCTATATTATTTTTGGGACTAACCTATTACCAGAGGCCCAGCCCAAATTGCTGTTTTCTTGCCTATTTCAGTGTTTCGAAGAAAAGGAATATCAAACGGAGTCCAAACGGAATTAAACCTTCGGGAGAGTTATTTTTGGAACGGAAGCAATCCAGGAGACTTGGAGGAGACGTCAGGGAAGCTTCGAGGAAGCCACGAGGCAGGGGGCGTGCCCTACCCCCTGGGCGTGCCCCCACCCTCGTGGGCCCCTCGTGGCTCCCCTGACAGACTTCTTTCGCCTATATATGTCCATATACCCTAAAAACATCGGGGAACACAATAGATCAGGAGTTCTGCTGCTGCAAGCCTCTGTAGCCACCAAAAACCAATCGAGAGCCTGTTCCGGCACCCTGCCGGAGGGGGGATCCCTCACCGGTGGCCATCTTCATCATCCCGGCGCTCTCCATGACGAGGAGGGAGTAGTTCACCCTCAGGGCTGAGGGTATGTACCAGTAGCTATGTGTTTGATCTCTCTCTCTCGTGTTCTTGAGGTGGTACGATCTTGATGTATCGCGAGCTTTGCTATTATAGTTGTATCTTATGATGTTTCTCCCCCTCTACTCTCTTGTAATGGATTGAGTTTTCCCTTTGAAGTTATCTTATCAGATTGAGTCTTTAAGGATTTGAGAACACTTGATGTATGTCTTGCATGTGCTTATCTGCGGTGACAATGGGATATCACGTGATTCACTTGATGTATGTTTTGGTGATCAACTTGCGGGTTCCGTGACCTCGTGAACTTATGCATAGGGGTTGGCACACGTTTTCGTCTTGACTCTCCGGTAGAAACTTTGGGGCACTCTTTGAAGTACTTTGTGTTGGTTGAATAGATGAATCTGAGATTGTGTGATGCATTTCGTATAATCATACCCATGGATACTTGAGGTGACAATGGAGTATCTAGGTGACATTAGGGTTTTGGTTGATTTGTGTCTTCAGGTGTTATTTTAGTACGAACTCTATGATAGATCGAACGGAAAGAATAGCTTCGTGTTATTTTACTACGGACTCTTGAATAGATCGATCAAAAAGAATAACTTTGAGGTGGTTTCGTACCCTACAATAATCTCTTCGTTTGTTCTCCGCTATTAGTGACTTTGGAATGACTCTTTGTTGCATGTTGAGGGATAGTTATATGATCCAATTATGTTATTATTGTTGAGAGAACTTGCACTAGTGAAAGTATGAACCCTAGGCCTTGTTTCAGCGCATTGCAATACCGTTTACGCTCACTTTTATCACTTGCTACCTTGCTGTTTTTACATTTTCAGATTACAAATACTCATATCTATCATCCATATTGCAGTTGTATCACCATCTCTTCGCCGAACTAGTGCACCTATACAATTTACCATTGTATTGGGTGTGTTGGGGACACAAGAGACTCTTTGTTATTTGGTTGCAGGGTTGTTTGAGAGAGACCATCTTCATCCTACGCCTCCCACGGATTGATAAACCTTAGGTCATCCACTTGAGGGAAATTTGATATTGTCCTAAAAACCTCTGCACTTGGAGGCCCAACAACATCTATAAGAAGAAGGTTGTGTAGTAGACATCACCGAGGCCCGTCTGCGGGTTCTGAGTGAGCAGATGGGGCGGCTCTCTGAGGCCGGCGTGGCGATGACGGCGGCGCTCTGGCCGGGTGCCGTCGCGCCGACCAGCTTCACGCGGCTGGCGCGGTGGTTGGAGGCGGGCCCGGACCGTCTTCACGAGTGGCGGGTTTCCGCCACCCGTGCCGGCGCCGAGATGGCGCTCCGGTTCGCGGTGTCGTGGCATCCGGACTTGGCGCTGGACGCGTTGATGGGCCAGCGGGCTGGCTCAGAGAGCCAGCTGCAGGCGGAAGCCGGACGGATCGCCGCCCGAGCTAGCTACATCACCGGGTTCGCCTTCCATGACGAGTTCCAACCGGAGCGGGCGGAAGATGGTGGAGTCGTGCCTGCCGACGACTACGGCCTTCTTCTGGACGACCCAGAGGGCAGCTCCGAGGAGACGGATGTCTACCGCGATGCGGACGCCGGGGAGGAGGATACCGGCACTTCTGCGGACCCGGGGGCTGCGCGCTCTGGCGGGGGCGATGCCTGATTTTTTAACTTTATGAAGAATTTCTGTTAGGTAGCAGGTCCACCCACCCACTGGGGGTTTGACTGGGTGTAATGAACTCTGGCCATGGGCCTGTTTAAATTTATGATGTATGAGTTGCGTGACTGTTTGCGCCTTTGCTTCTCATTTTTTGGAGATGTTTTCTTGCAACCTTCCCCCTTTAGGCTTCACCCCGCGAGTCTGACGGCCAAGGCTCTGGTCCATGACAAGGGGTTCGGTTTTGAGAGGGACGTGCAGTACTTGTGCTTTCAAAATGCTGAGCGCGGGCGAAACACTCACTGGGCCGGCTGGCGGCAATCCGGCGGGGCCGGGTTGATAGGCAGTCGGTCATGTGGCAACTTAAAGCGGTGAGGCCGGGTCGAGCGATCTGGTGATATGCGGAAACTTTTGTGGATGTCTGCGCTTTTGTTTCTTGTTTTTAGAGCCGTTTTCTTGTAACTCTCCCCCTTTGGGTTTCCCCCCTCGAGTCTGACGGCCAAGGCTCTGGTCCGTGACAAGGGGTTCGGCCTTTGGGAGGAGCGTTCAATACTTAGTCTTTCAAAACGTTGAGCGCGAGCGAAACACCCACTAGGCCGGCTGGCGGTGATCCGGCGGTGCCGGGTTGGCGAGCAGCCGGTTGTGCGGTAACTTAAAGTGGCGGGGCCGGGTTGGGTGACCCTGCGGTCCTTGACTTAGTGTTCGTGGCACGGTGGTGCCTTTGGACTTGTCTTCTTGCCGGCCGACAGCCGAAGCCGGATCTGTGGCTTAGGGCGAAGCAAGAGGCTTGTGGCGAACCAACGCGTTTGAGAAACGCTAAGGAAGAAACGATGGGTGGCTGGGTTGAGCGAGTCGACCCGGTGGCCGGGTTTGGCTTAAGAGTAAAGTAGTGCACAAATGTGGGAGACACAATAGCTTGGTCGCAAAAAGTTTCCGCATATCGTTCGGGGACCCCGTAGTTTCAGATGGTTACAAAAGGAGTGATACATACGTGCACTCGGCTAACTGTAAAACGGGTGGAGGAGCTCTGCATTCCATGGCCGGATTGTTTCTTCGCAGGCGGTGTCCCTGTTGCGCTTGTTTGTCTTGCGGGCATAGATGAGGTAGTACGCGTTGCGGTCGCACAAGGCCTTGCTGACGATGAAGGGTCCCTCCCACGGAGAGGACAGCTTGTGTTGGCCAGTCTGCTCTTGGACAAGTCGGAGGACGAGGTCTCCCTCTCGGAAAGCGAGTGGCTTGATCTTCTTGCTGTGGTAATGCCTCAGACCTTGCTGGTAAATGGCTGAGCGACTGAGCGCTAGGAGACGTGCTTCTTCGAGTAGGTCGATGCCGTCTTCGCGAGCTTCCTTTGCTTCGGCTTCCGTGTACATCGTGACGGGTGGCGAGTCGAACTCGACGTCGGTCGGGATGACGGCTTCTGCTCCGTAGACGAGGAAGAACGGGGTGAACCCGGTCGACCTATTTGGCGTGGTGTGGAGACTCCAGAGGACGGCTGGCAACTCGTCAAGCCAACTGCCGGGTGATACTTCTCCAACGTATCTACAATTTTTGATTGCTCCATGCTATATTATATTCTGTTTTGGACGTTATTGGGCTTCATTATGCACTTTTATATTATTTTTGGGACTAACCTATTAACCGGAGGCCCAGCCCAGAATTGCTGTTTTTTGCCTATTTCAGAGTTTCGCAGAAAAATAATATCAAACGGAGTCCAAACGGAATGAAACCTTTGGGACCATGATTTTCGGAACGAACCTGATCCAGAGGACTTGGACCCTACGTCAAGAGATTAACCAGGAGGGCACGAGGTAGGGGGGCGCGCCTACCCCCCTGGGCGCGCCCTCCACCCTCGTGGGCCCCATGTTGCTCCACCGACGTACTTCTTCCTCCTATATATACCTATGTACCCCCAAACTACCAGATACGGAGCCAAAAACCTAATTCCACCGCCGCAACCTTCTGTACCTGTGAGATCCCATCTTGGGGCCTTTTCCGGAGCTCCGCCGGAGGGGGCATCAATCACGGAGGGCTTCTACATCAACACCATAGCCTCTCCGATGATGTGTGAGTAGTTTACCTCAGACCTTCGGGTCCATAATTATTAGCTAGATGGCTTCTTCTCTTTTTGGATCTCAATACAATGTTCTCCCCCTCTCTTGTGGAGATCTATTCGACGTAATCTTCTTTTGCGGTGTGTTTGTTGAGACGGATGAATTGTGGGTTTATGATCAAGTTTATCTATGAACAATATTTGAATCTTCTCTGAATTCTTTTATGTATGATTGGTTATCTTTGCAAGTCTCTTCGAATTATTAGTTTGGTTTGGCCTACTAGATTGATCTTTCTTGCAATGGGAGAAGTGCTTAGCTTTGGGTTCAATCTTGCGGTGTCCTTTCCCAGTGACAGTAGGGGCAGCAAGGCACGTATTGTATTGTTGCCATCGAGGATAACAAGATGGGGTTTATATCATATTGCATGAGTTTATCCCTCTACATCATGTCATCTTACTTAAAGCGTTACTCTGTTCTTATGAACTTAAACTCTAGATGCATGCTGGATAGCGGTTGATGTGTGGAGTAATAGTAGTAGATGCGGGCAGGAGTCGGTCTACTTGGCTCGGACGTGATGCCTATATACATGATCATACCTAGATATTCTCATAATTATGCTCAATTCTGTCAATTGCTCAAGAGTAATTTGTTCACCCACCGTAATACTTATGCTCTTGAGAGAAGCCACTAGTGAAACCTATGGCCCCCGGGTCTATTTTCCATCATATTAATCTTCCAACACTTAGCTACTTTCATTGCCTTTTATTTTACTTTGCATCTTTATCATAAAAATACCAAAAATATTATCTTATCTTATCTATCAGATCTCACTCTCGTAAGTGACCGTGAAGGGATTGACAACCCCTTTATTTGCGTTGGTTGCGAGGATTTATTTGTTTGTGTAGGTGCGAGGGACTCGTGCGTGGCCTCCTACTAGATTGATACCTTGGTTCTCAAAAACTGAGGGAAATACTTACGCTACTTTGCTGCATCACCCTTTCCTCTTCAAGTGAAAACCAACGCAGTGCTCAAGAGGTAGCAAGAAGGATTTCAGGCGCCGTTGCCGGGGAGTCTACGCAAAAGTCAACATACCAAGTACCCATCACAAACCCTTATCTCCCGCATTACATTATTTGCCATTTTCCTCTTGTTTTCCTCTCCCCCACTTCACCCTTGCCGTTTTATTCGCCCTCTCTTTTCCGTTCGCCTCTTTTTCGCTTGCTTTTTGTTTGCTCGTTTGTTGGATTGCTTGCGTGTCACGATGGCTCAATATAATACTAAATTGTGTGACTTTACCAATACCAACAACAATGATTTCCTTAGCACTCCGATTGCTCCTCTTACCGATACTGAATCTTGTGAAATCAATGCTGCTTTGTTGAACCTTGTTATGAAAGATCAATTCGCCGGCCTTCCTAGTGAAGATGCCGCTACCCATCTAAATGGCTTCGTTGATTTGTGTGATATGCAAAAGAAGAAAGATGTGGATAATGATATTGTTAAATTGAAGCTATTTCCTTTTTCGCTTAGAGATCGTGCTAAAGCTTGGTTTTCATCTTTGCCTAAAAATAGTATTGATTCTTGGAATAAGTGCAAAGATGCTTTTATCTCTAAGTATTTTCCTCCCGCTAAGATCATCTCTCTTAGAAACGATATTATGAATTTTAAGCAACTTGATCATGAACATGTTGCACAAGCTTGGGAGAGGATGAAATTAATGATACGTAATTGCCCTACACATGGTTTGAATTTATGGATGATTATACAAAACTTTCATGCCGGATTGAATTTTGCTTTTACAAATATTTTAGATTCGGCTGCGGGAGGCAATTTTATGGAAATCACTTTAGGAGAAGCTACTAAACTCCTAGATAATATTATGGTTAATTATTCTCAATGGCACACCGAAAGGTCTACTAGTAAAAAGGTGCATGCGATAGAAGAAATCAATGTTTTGAGTGGAAAGATAGATGAACTTATGAAATTATTTGCTACTAAGAGTGTTTCTTCTGATCCTAATGACATGCCTTTGTCTACTTTGATTGAGAATAATAATGAATCTATGGATGTGAATTTTGTTGGTAGGAATAATTTTGGTAACAACGCGTATAGAGGAAACTTTAATCCTAGGCCGTATCCTAGTAATTCCTCTAATAATTATTGTAATGCCTACAACAATTCTTATGGAAATTTTAATAAGATGCCTTCTGGATTTGAGACTAGTGTTAAAGAATTTATGATTTCACAAAAGAATTTCAATGCTTTGCTTGAAGAAAAATTGCTTAAAGTTGATGAATTGGGTAGGAACGTCAATAGAATTTCTCTTGATGTTGATTCTTTGAAACATAGATCTATTCCACCTAAGCATGGTATCAATGAGTCTCTCAAAGCCATGAGAATTTCCATTGATGAGTGCAAAGGAAGAACCGCTAGGATGCGTGCTAAGAAAGACTGCTTTGTGAAAGCGTGTTCTTCTAATTTCTATGAAAATAAAGATGAAGATTTATGATCATTATCATTTGCTTCCTCTCTATTTGGTGTAGGCATCATGGGAACGGTTTTCTGTGATGTGCTACTTTCCAATTCGAGAGAAGGTACAATTACCTCATCAAGTTCTACTTTCCTCCCACTCACTTCTTTCGAGAGAAACTTCTTCTCTAGAAAGGTTCCATTCTTGGCAACAAAAATCTTGCCTTCGGATCTGTGGTAGAAGGTGTACCCAATTGTTTCCTTAGGGTATCCTATGAAGACACACTTCTCCGATTTGGGTTCGAGCTTATCAGGCTGAAGCCTTTTGACATAAGTGTCGCATCCCCAAAGTTTAAGAAACGACAGCTTAGGTTTCTTGCCAAACCACAGTTCATAGGATGTCGTCTCAACGGATTTAGACGGTGCCCTATTTAACGTGAATGTGGTTGTCTCTAATGCATAACCCCAAAATGATAGTGGTAAATCGGTAAGAGATATCATAGATCACACCATATCTAATAAAGTACGGTTACGACGTTCGGACACACCATTACGTTGTGGTGTTTCAGGTGGCATGAGTTGTGAAAAGATTCCACATTGTTTTAAATAAAGGCCAAACTCATAACTCAAATATTCACCTCCACGATCAGATCGTAGAAACTTTATTTTCTTATTACGATGATTCTCCACTTCACTCTGAAATTCTTTGAACTTTTCAAATGTTTCAGACTTCTGTTTCAGTAAGTAGATATACCCATATCTACTCAAATCATCTGTGAAGGTCAGAAAATAAAGATACCCGCCACATTAAACAAGATCCAGATATAATGTTCATGCTCAACGCTGGCACCAAATAACAATTATTCAGGTCTAAAACTAACCCCGAAGGTAGATGTAGAGGTAGCGTGCCGACGGCGATCACATTGACCTTGGAACCATTCCCGACGTGCATCATCACCTCGTCCTTAGCCGATCTTCATTTATTCCGCAGCTCCTGTTTTGAGTTACAAATATGAGCAACCAAACCAGTATCAAATTCCCAGGCGCTGCTACGAGCATTAGTAAGGTACACATCAATAACATGTATATCAAATATACCTTTGTTCACTTTGCCATCCTTCTTATCCACCAAGTATTTGGGGCAGTTCTGCTTCCACTGACCAGTCCCTTTGCAGTAGAAGCACTCAGTTTCAGGCTTGGGTCCAGCCTTGGGCTTCTTCCCGGGAGTGGCAACTGGCTTGCCATTCTTCTTGAAGTTCCCTTTCTTTCCCTTGCCCTTTTTCTTGAAACTAGTGGTCTTTTTAACCATCAACACTTGATGCTCCTTCTTGACTTCTACCTCCACAGCCTTAAGCATTGCGAAGAGCTCAGGAATTGTTTTATTCATCCCTTGCATATTATAGTTCATCATGAAGCCTTTGTAGCTTGGTGGCAGTGACTGAAGAACTCTGTCAATAACACTATCAACTGGAAGTTCAACTCCCAGCTGAGTCAAATGGTTATGATACCCAGACATTTTGAGTATGTGTTCACTGACAGAACTGTTCTCCTCCATCTTGCAGCTATAGAACTTGTTGGAGACTTCATATCTCTCAACCCGGGCATTTGCTTGAAATATTAAATTCAACTTTTGGAACATCTCATATGCTCCATGACGTTCAAAGCGTCTTTGAAGTCCCGATTCTAAGACGTAAGGCATGGCACACTGAACTATTGAGTAGTCATCAGATCGAGCTTGCCAGACATTCATAACACCAGCTTCAGCTCCTGCAGCAGGCCCTTCACCTAGCGGTGCATCAAGGACATAATTCTTCTGTGTAGCAATGAGGATAATCCTCAAGTTACGGACTCAGTCCGTGTAGTTGCTACCATCATCTTTCAACTTAGCTTTCTCTAGGAACGCATTAAAATTCAGGGGAACGGTAGCTCGGGCCATTGATCTACAACATAGTATGCAAAACTATAAGACTAAGTTCATGATAAATTAAGTTCAATTAATCAAATTACTAATGAACTCCCACTTAAATAAACATCCCACAAGTTATCTAAGTGACACGTGATCCAAATCAACTAACCCATGTCCGATCATCACGTGAGATGGGGTAGTCATGAATGGTGAACATCTCTATGTTGATCATATTTACTATATGACTCACGTTCGACCTTTCAGTATCTAGTGTTCCGAGACCATGTCTGTACATGCTAGGCTCATCAAGTTTAACCCAAGTATTCTGCATGTGCAAAACTGTCTTACACCCGTTGTATGTAAACATAGAGTCTATCACACCCGATCATCACGTGGTGCTTCGAAACGATGAACTTTGGCAATGATGCATACTCGGGGAGAGCACTTTTATCTTCAAATTTAGTGAAGGGATCATCTTATAATGCTACCGTCGTTCTAAGCAAAATAAGATGCATAAAAGATAGACAACACATGCAATCAAAATATGTGACATGATATGGCATCATCATCGTGTGCTTTTGATCTTCATCTCCAAAGCATCGTCATGATCTCCATCGTCACTGGCTCGATACCTTGATCTCCATTGTTGCGTCGGGGTCGTCTCGCCAACTATTGCTTCTACAACTATTGCTAACGCATAGCGATAAAGTAAAGTAATTACATGGCGCTTGCACTTCATACAATAAAGAGACAACCCTAAGGCTCCTGCCGGTTGTCGATATTAAAAAACATGATCATATCATACATCAACATATATCACATCATATCTTGACCATATCACATCACAACATACCCTGCAAAAACAAGTTAGACGTCCTGTACTTTGTTGTTGCAAGTTTTGCATGGCTGCTACGGGCTTCTAGCAAGAACAATTCTTAACTACGCAAAAACCACAATGGTGATTCATCAAGTTTGCTGTTTTAACCTTCTTCAAGGACCGGCCGTAGTCAAAATCGATTCATTAAAGTAGGAGAAACAGACACCCCCAACCACCTTTATGCAAATCTAGTTGCATATCTGTCGGTGGAACCGGTCTCATGTGCGTGGACATGTAAGGTTGGTCCGGACCGCTTCATCGCACAATATCGCCGAATCAATATAAGACGTTGGTGGTAAGCAGTATGACTATCACCGCCCACAACTCTTTGTGTCCTACTCGTGCATATCATCTACGCATAGACCTGGCTCGAATGCCACTGTTGGGAAACATTGCATGGAAAACAAAAAAGATTCTACGCACATGCAAGATCTATCAAGGAGATGCATAGCAACGAGAGGGGAGAGTGTGTCTACGTACCCTCGTAGACCATAAGCGGAAGCGTTTGACAACGCGGTTGATGTAGTCGAACTTCTTCGCATTCCAACCGATGGAGCACCAAACATACGGCACCTCCGCGTTCAGCACACGTTCAGCTCGATGACGTCATCCGCCTTCTTGATCCAGCAAGACGGCGAGGTAGTAGATGAGTTCCGGCAGTACGACAGCGTGGTGATGGTGATGATGAAACTATCTCCGTAGGGCTTCACCTAAGCACTACGAAAATATGTCCGGGGTGTAAACGGTGGAGGGGGCGCCGCACATGGCTAATTAAGATAATGTTCTGGTGTGCTAGGAGCCCCTCCCACATATATGTAGGTGGGGGGGAGGGAGCAGCCAGGAGGGCGCCCCAGGCACTACTAGGGAAATGCCTATACACAGGAGCTTAGTAGTAGCGCTTTTTAGAAGGCACCGTTGCTACTATTTATCAGTAGCGCTTGGCCTCAGAAAGCGCTCCTACTATTCACTTACCAGTAGCGATGTGTTCATAAAACATGCTACTACTACAATTGCCAGACCGTTGCCAGCAGGCCAGGCATACTAGTAGCGCTTGTATGTATAAAGCGCTACTGCTATTGTACGTAGCAGTAGCGCTTTCTACATACAAGCGCTACTACTACAGCCACCTTATGCACGCTCCGACCCGCGCTTGATACGTATCCAACGTATCTATAATTTTTAGTGCTCCATGCTATATTATATTCTGTTTTGGACATTATTGGGCTTTATTATACACTTTTATATTATTATTGGGACTAACCTATTAACCGGAGCCCTAGCCCAGAATTGCTGTTTTTTTGCCTATTTCAGAGTTTCGCAGAAAAAGAATATCAAACGAAGCCAAAAACCTAACTCCACCGACGTACTCCTTCCTCCTATATATACCTACGTACCCCCAAACTACCAGATACGGAGCCAAAAACCTAATTCCACCGCCGCAACCTTCTGTACCCGTGAGATCCCATCTTGGGGCCTGTTCCGGAGCTCCACCAGAGGGGGCATCGATCACGGAGGGCTTCTACATCAACACCATAGCCTCTCCGATGATGTGTGAGTAGTTTACCTCAGACCTTCGGGTCCATAGTTATTAGCTAGATGGCTTCCTCTCTCTTTTTGGATCTCAATACAATGTTCTCCTCCTCTCTTGTGGAGATCTATTCGATGTAATCTTCTTTTGCGGTGTGTTTGTTGATACCGATGAATTGTGGGTTTATGATCAAGTTTATCTATGAACAATATTTGAATCTTCTGAATTATTTTATGTATGATTGGTTATCTTTGCAAGTCTCTTCGAATTATCAGTTTGGTTTGGCCTACTAGATTGATCTTTCTTGCAATGGGAGAAGTGCTTAGCTTTGGGTTCAATCTTGCGGTGTCCTTTCCCAGTGACAATAGGGGTAGCAAGGCACGTATTGTATTGTTGCCATCGAGGATAACAAGATGGGGGTTATATCATATTGCATGAGTTTATCCCTCTACATCATGTCATCTTACTTAAAGCGTTACTCTATTCTTATGAACTTAATACTCTAGATGCATGCTGGATAGCGGTCGATGTGTGGAGTAATAGTAGTAGATGCAGGCAGGAGTCGGTCTACTTGTCTTGGACGTGATGCCTATATACATGATCATACCTAGATATTCTCATAACTATGCTCAATTCTATCAATTGCTCAACAGTAATTTGTTCACCCACCGTAAATACTTGTGCTCTTGAGAGAAGCCACTAGTGAAACCTATGGCCCCCGGGTCTATTTTCCATCATATTAATATTCCAACATTTAGTTATTCTTATTGCCTTTTATTTAATTTTGCATCTTTATCACAAAAATACCAAAAATATTATCTTATCATATCTATCAGATCTCACTCTTGTAAGTGACCGTGTAGGGATTGACAACCCCTTATCGCGTTGGTTGCGATGATTTATTTGTTTGTGTAGGTGCGAGGGACTCGTGCGTGGCCCCCTACTGGATTGATACCTTGGTTCTCAAAAACTGAGGGAAATACTTACGCTACTTTGCTGCATCACCCTTTCCTCTTCAAGGGAAAACAAACACAGTGCTCAAGAGGTAGCAAGAAGGATTTCTGGCGCCGTTGCCGGGGAGGTCTACGCAAAAGTCAACATACCAAGTACCCATCACAAACCCTTATCTCCAGCATTACATTATTTTCCATTTGCCTCTCGTTTTCCTTTCCCCCACTTCACCCTTGCTGTTTTATTCGCCCTCTCTTTTCTGTTTGCCTTTTTTTCGCTTGCTTCTTGTTTGCTCGTGTGTTGGATTGCTTGCTTGTCACGATGGCTCAAGATAATACCAAATTATGTGACTTTACCAATACCAACAACAATGATTTCCTTAGCACTCCGATTGCTCCTCTTACCGATACTGAATCTTGTGAAATCAATGCTGCTTTGTTGAATCTTGTCATGAAAGATCAATTCGCCGGCCTTCCTAGTGAAGATGCCGCTACTCATCTAAATAGCTTCGTTGATTTGTGTGATATGCAAAAGAAGAAAGATGTTGACAATGATATTGTTAAATTGAAGCTATTTCCTTTTACGCTTAGAGATCGTGCTAAAGCTTGGTTTTCGTCTTTGCCTAAAAATAGTATTGATTCTTGGAATAAGTGCAAAGATGCTTTTATCTCTAAGTATTTTCCTCCCTCTATGATCATCTCTCTTAGAAACGATATTACGAATTTTAAGCAACTTGATCATGAACATGTTGCACAAGCTTGGGAGAGGATGAAATTAATGATACGTAATTGCCCTACGCATGGTTTGAATTTGTGGATGATTATACAAAAATTTTATGCCGGATTGAATTTTGCTTCTAGAAATCTTTTAGATTCGGCCGCGGGAGGCACTTTTATGGAAATCACTTTAGGAGAAGCTACTAAACTCCAAGATAATATTATGGTTAATTATTCTCAATGGAAGACTGAAAGATCTACTAGTAAAAAAGTGCATGCGATAGAAGAAATTAATGTTTTGAGTGGAAAGACGGATGAACTTATGAAATTATTTGCTACTAATATTGTTTCTTCTTATCCTAATGATATGCCTTTGTCTACTTTGATTGATAATAATAATGAACCCATAGATGTGAATTTTGTTGGTAGGAATAATTTTGGTAACAATGCGTATAGAGGAAAGTTTAATCCTAGGCCCTATCCTAGTAATTCCTATAATAATTATGGTAATTCCTACAACAATTCTTATGGAAATTTTAATAAGATGCCCTCTAAATTTGAAACTAGTGTTAAGGAGTTTATCAATTCGCAAAAGAATTTCAATGCTTTGCTTGAAGAAAAATTGCTTAAAGTTGATGAATTGGCTAGGAACGTTGATAGAATATCTCTTGATGTTGATTCTTTAATACTTAGATCTATTCCTCCTAAGCATGATATCAATGAGTCTCTCAAGGCCATGAGAATTTCCATTGATGAGTGCAGAGAAAGAACCGCTAGGATGCGTGCTAAGAAAGATTGCTTTATAAGAGCGTGTTCTTCTAGTTCCTATGAAAATAAAGATGAAGATATAAAAGTTATTGATGTGTCCCCTATTAAATCTTTGTTTTGCAATATGAATCTTGATAATGATGGGACTGAATATGATCCACCTTTACCTAGAAGGCGTTCCAAAAATTCGGAGTTTTTAGATCTTGATGCTAAAATTGATAAAAGTGGGATTGAAGTGATCAAAACATTAGATATTAATGAACCCACTATTTTGGATTTCAAGGAATTTAATTATGATAATTTCTCTTTGATAGATTGTATTTCCTTGTTGCAATCTGCGCTAAATTCTCCTCATGCTTATAGTCAAAATAAAGCCTTTACCAAACATATCGTTGATGCTTTGATGCAATCTTATGAAGAAAAACTTGAGTTGGAAGTTTCTATCCCTAGAAAACTTTATGATGAGTGGGAACCTACTATTAAAATTAAGATTAAAGATCATGAATGCTATGCTTTGTGATTTGGGTGCTAGTGTTTCCACGATTCCAAAAACTTTGTGTGATTTGCTAGGTTTCCGTGATTTTGATGATTGCTCTTTAAACTTGCACCTTGCGGATTTCACTATTAAGAAACCTATGGGAAGAATTAATGATGTTCTTATTGTTGCAAATAGGAACTATGTGCCCATAGATTTTATCGTTCTTGACATAGATTGCAATCCTTCATGTCCTATTATTCTTGGTAGACCTTTCCTTAGAACGATTGGTGCAATTATTGATATGAAGGAAGGGAATATTAGATTCCAATTTCCATTAAGGAAAGGCATGTAACACTTCCCTAGGAAGAAAATAAAATTACCATATGAATCTATCATGAGAGCCACTTATGGATTGCCTACCAAAGATGGCAATACCTAGATCTATCCTTGCTATTATGCCTAGCTAGGGGCGTTAAACGATAGCGCTTGTTGGGAGGCAACCCAATTTTTTTAGTTTTTTGCTTCTGTTTAGAAATAAATATTTGATCTAGCCTCTGGTTAGATTTGTTTTTATGTTTTAGTTAGTGTTTGTGCCAAGTTTAACCTATAGGATCTTCTTGGATGATAGTTATTTGATCTTGCTGAAAATTGCAGAAACTTTCTGTTCACTAAAACAATTGTTAAAAATCACCAGAACGTGATAAAATATTGATTCCAATTTCTGATGATCAATAAACAAATTGGCTAGGTCGTCCTATTTTGGCTGAATTTTTGGAGTTCCAGAATTTTGCGTTAGTTACAGATTACTACAGACTGTTCTGTTTTTGACAGATTCTGTTTTTCGTGTGTTGTTTGCTTATTTTGATGAATCTATGGCTAGTAAAACAGTTTATAAACCATAGAGAAGTTGGAATACAGTAGTTTTAACACCAATATAAATAAATAATGAGTTCATTACAGTACCTTGAAGTGGTGTTTTGTTTTCTTTCGCTAACGGAGCTCACGAGATTTTCTGCTGAGTTTTGTGTTGTGAAGTTTTCAAGTTTTGGGTAAAAGATTTGATGGATTATGGAACAAGGAATGGCAAGAGCGTAAGCTTGGGGATGCCCATGGCACCCCAAGATAATCTAAGGACACCAAAAATCCAAAGCTTGGGGATGCCCCGAAAGGCATCCCCTCTTTCGTCTACTTCCATCGGTAACTTTACTTGGAGCTATATTTTTATTCACCACATGATATGTGTTTTGCTTGGAGCGTCTTGTATTATTTGAGTCTTTGTTTGTTAGTTTGCCACAATCATCCTTGCTGTACACACCTTTTGAGAGAGATACACATGATTTGGAAATTGTTAGAATACTCTATGTGCTTCACTTATATCTTTTGAGTTATATAGTTTTTGCTCTAGTGCTTCACTTATATCTTTTAGAGCACGGTGGTGGATTTGTTTTATAGAAGCTATTGTTCTTTCATGCTTCACTTAGATTATTTTGAGAGTCCTACAAAACAGCATGGTAGTTTGCTTTAACTATGATAGGCATTCAAGATTAGTAAGAAAAAAAATCTTATGAGTGCGTTGAATATTATGAGAACTTTGATGCTTGATAATTGTTTTGAGATATGAAGATGGTGATATTAGAGTCATTCTAGTTGAGTAGTTTTGAGAAATACTTGTGTTAAAGTTTGTGATTCCCGTAGCATGCACGTATGGTGAACCGTTATGTGATGAAGTCAGAGCATGATTTATTTATTGATTGTCTTCCTTATGAGTGGCGGTCGGGGACGAGCGATGGTCTTTTCCTCCCCTAGGAGCATGCGCGTAATACTTTGCTTTGATAACTTGTAGATTCTTGCAATAAGTATATGAGTTCTTTATGACTAATGTTGAGTCCATGGATTATACGCACTCTCTTCCTTCCACCATTGCTAGCCTCTCTAATACCGCGCACCTTTCGCCGGTATCATACACCCACCATATATACCTTCCTCAAAAAAGCCACCATACCTACCTATCATGGCATTTCCATAGCCATTCCGAGATATATTGCCATGCAACTTACCACCGTTCCGTTTACTATGACACGCTCCATCATTGTCATATTGCTTTGCATGATCATGTAGTTGACATTGTATTTGTGGCAAAGCCACCGTTCATAATTCTTTCATACATGTCACTCTTGATTCATTGCATATCCCGGTACACCGCCGGAGGCATTCACATAGAGTCATATTTTGTTCTAAGTATTGAGTTGTAATTGTTGAGTTGTAAGTAAATAAAAGTGTGATGATCATCATTATTAGAGCATTGTCCCAAGTGAGGAAAGGATGATGGAGACTATGATTCCCCCACAAGTCGGGATGAGACTCCGGACTAAAAAAAGAGGCCATAAAAAATGAATGAATGAGAAAAGGCCCAAATAAAAAAATGAGAGAAAAAGAGAGAAGGGACAATGTTATTATCCTTTTACCACACTTGTGCTTCAAAGTAGCACCATGATCTTCATGATAGAGAGTGTCCTATGATATCACTTTCATATACTAGTGGGAAATTTTTCATTATAGAAATTGGCTTGTATATTCCAATGATGGGCTTCCTCAAAATGCCCTAGGTCTTCGTGAGCAAGCGAGTTGGATGCACACCCACTTAGTTTCTTTTGTTGAGCTTTCATATACTTATAGCTCTAAGTGCATCCGTTGCATGGCAATCCCTACTCACTCACATTGATATCTATTAATGGGCATCGCCATAGCCCGTTGATACGCCTAGTTGATGTGAGACTATCTTCCCCTTTTTTGTCTTCTCCACAACCACCATTCTATTACACATATAGTGCTATGTCCATGGCTCACGCTCATGTATTGCGTGAAGATTGAAAAAGTTTGAGAACATTAAAAGTATGAAACAATTGCTTGGCTTGTCATCGGGGTTGTGCATGATTTAAATACTTTGTGTGGTGAAGATAGAGCATAGCCAGACATATAATTTTGTAGGGATAACTTTCTTTGGCCATGTTATTTTGAGAAGACATAATTGCTTAGTTAGTATGCTTGAAGTATTATTATTTTTATGTCAATATTAAACTTTTTTCTTGAATCTTTTGGATCTAAATATTCATACCACAATTAAGAGAATTACATTGAACTTATGTCAAGTAGCATTCCACATCAAAAATTCTGTTTTTATCATTTACCTACTCGAGGACGAGCAGGAATTAAGCTTGTGGATGCTTGATACGTCTCCAACATATCTATAATTTTTGATTGCTCCATGCTATATTATATTCTGTTTTGGACGTTATTGGGCTTTATTATGCACTTTTATATTATTTTTGGGACTAACCTATTAACCGGAGGCCCAGCCCAGAATTGCTGTTTTTTTGCCTATTTCAGAGTTTCGCAGAAAAAGAATATCAAACGGAGTCCAAACGGAATGAAACCTTCGGGAACATGATTTTCGGAACGAACGTGATCCAGAGGACTTGGACCCTACGTGAACACATCAACCAGGAGGGCACAAGGTAGGGGGCGCGCCCTCCACCCTCGTGGGCCCCATGTTGCTCCACCGAAGTACTTCTTCCTCCTATATATACCTACGTACCCCCAAACTACCAAATACGGAGCCAAAAACCTAATTCCACCGCCGCAACCTTCTGTACCCTTGAGATCCCATCTTGGGGCCTTTTCCGGAGCTCCGCCGGAGGGGGCATCGATCACGGAGGGCTTCTACATCAACACCATAGCCTCTCCGATGATGTGTGAGTAGTTTACCTCAGACCTTCGGGTCCATAGTTATTAGCTAGATGGCTTCTTCTCTCTTTTTGGATCTCAATACAATATTCTCCCCCTCTCTTGTGGAGATCTATTTGATGTAATCTTCTTTTGTGGTGCGTTTGTTGAGACCGATGAATTGTGGGTTTATGATCAAGTTTATCTATGAACAATATTTGAATCTTCTCTGAATTCTTTTATGTATGATTGGTTATCTTTGCAAGTCTGTTCGAATTATCAGTTTGGTTTGGCCTACTAGATTGATCTTTCTTGCAATGGGAGAAGTGCTTAGCTTTGGGTTCAATCTTGCGGTGTCCTTTCCCAGTGACACTATGGGCAGCAAGGCACGTATTGTATTGTTGCCATCGAGGATAAGATGGGGTTTATATCATATTGCATGAGTTTATCCCTCTACATCATGTCATCTTACTTGAAGCGTTACTCTGTTCTTATGAACTTAATACTCTAGATGCATGCTGGATAGCGGTCGATGTGTGGAGTAATAGTAGTAGATGCAGGCAGGAGTCGGTCTACTTGTCTCGGACGTGATGCCTATATACATGATCATACCTAGATATTCTCATAATTATGCTCAATTTTGTCAATTGCTCAACAGTAATTTGTTCACCCACCGTAATACTTATGCTCTTGAGAGAAGCCACTAGTGAAACCTATGGCCCCTGGGTCTATTTTCCATCATATTAATCTTCCAACACTTAGCTATTTTCATTGCCTTTTATTTTACTTTGCATCTTTATCATAAAAATACCAAAAATATTATCTTATCATATCTATCAGATCTCACTCTCGTAAGTGACCGTGAAGGGATTGACAACCCCTTCATTGCGTTGGTTGCGAGGATTTATTTGTTTGTGTAGGTGCGAGGGACTCGTGTGTGGCCTCCTACTGGATTGATACCTTGGTTCTGAAAAACTGAGGGAAATACTTACGCTACTTTGCTGCATCACCCTTTCCTCTTCAAGGGAAAACCAACGCAGTGCTCAAGAGGTAGCACCGGGCGAACGGATGAGCGGCTCGATGAGTCGCGGTTTGATGCCGGATAGGATGAGGCCATTGGCCCGCTTGACCTGGCCGTTGGACTGTGGATGTGCAACGGAAGCCAGGTCGAGGTGGATGCCAGAAACGGAGTAGTACTGCGCGAGTGTGCCCTTGGCGAAGTTGGTGCCGTTGTCCGTGATGATGCTGTTCGGCATGCCATAGCGCACCGCGATGTCCTTGATAAATCAGACGGCCGTTGGACTGTCCAGCTTCTTGATCGGCCTTGCCTCGATCCACTTGGTGAACTTGTCCACCGCCACCAGCAGATGCGTCATGCCGCCTCGAGCGGTCTTGAAGGGTCCCACCATGTCAAGTCCCCAGACCGCGAAGGGCCAGGCGATCGGGATGGTCCGGAGTGCTGACGCCGGTTGGTGGCTGTGCTTGCTGAAGCTTTGGCATCCTTCACACCTGAGGACGAGTGATTCTGCGTCTTCGAGGGTCGTGGGCCAGTAGAAACTATGGCGGAAAGCCTTGGCCACCAAGGATCGCGAGGCGGCGTGGTGCCCGCACTCGCCCTGGTGTATGTCGAGGAGGATCTCAATGCCCTTATCCTGCTTGACGCAACGTTGGAACACGCCGGTGGAGCTGCGCTTAACGAGCTCGTTGTTGATGATGCTGTAGCCGGACGCTCGTCGCTGCACTTGCCGGGCTTCGGTCTCGTCCACGGGAAGGACCCCGTTTTCCAGGAACTCCGAGATGGGTAGGGCCCAGGATGGTGCCGTGACCCTAGCGAGGACGACCATCATGACGGGTTCCGGGGAGATAGCCCCCGAGCCGGGTTCAGTGGCCCTAGGGCTGGGTTTGGGTGTGGTCGGGCTGGCTAGAGCAGTCACCGGGCCGAGTTGAGGCGCAGCCGGGTTGGTCGGAGCAGTCCCCGGTCCGGGTTGAGGCGCGGCCGGGTCGGTCGGAGCAGTCGCCGGGCCGGGTTGAGGCGCGGCCGGGTCATCCGGGACGTGGATGGACTCGGAGTCCGGAGATGGCTTGATGGACGGTTTGTGCAGATGCTCGAGGGAGACGCTAGACGGAATGGACTGCCAGGACGAGGCGATCTTGGCGAGCGTGTCGGCCGCTTCGTTTTCTGCGCGCGGGACGTGGAGGAACTTGCAGCCCGCGAAGAACCCGGACAGCTTCTGGACGAGGAAGCGGTAGCTCGCCATGTTGGAGTCATGAGCGTCCCACTTGCCGGAGCTCTGCTGCACCACTAGGTCCGAGTCGCCGTAGCACAGGATGCGCCGGATGCCGAGTTCCTTGGCAAGCCGGAGGCCGTGCACAAGGGCTTCATATTCGGCGACGTTGTTGGAGGCGGCGAAGTGGTTCTGCAGCACGTATCTGAGCCGGTCGCCCTTGGGGGAGGACAACACGATGCCGGCCCCTAGGCCGAGTCGCATCTTCGAGCCGTCGAAGTGCATGCGCCAGTGCATCGAGTCCGGCGGTGGCGGCAGGAACTGGGTCTCGGTCCAATCGACGAGGAAGTCGGACAAAGCCTGGGACTTGATCGTGGTGCGGGGCTCGTAGAGGATGGTGTGGCCGGCTAGCTCGAGTGCACACTTGGCGACCCGGCCAGAGGCGTCCCGGCACCAGATGATATCGCCGAGACGGGCCGTGCTGACCACGGTGATGACATGCTCTTGGAAGTACTGCTTGAGTTTCTTGGCGGTGAAGTACATGCCGTAACACATTTTCTGGTAGTGCAGGTAGTTCTGCTTCGAAGCGGAGAGAAACCGGCTGACCGAGGCCAAGCAGCCCGTGAACTTCTGGACATCGCGCAACAGAGCCGGCTTGCGCATGCGCTCGATGACCTTGATCTTCTCCGGGTTTGCCTCAATGCCGCGCTCCGAGACGAGGAAGCCGAGTAGCTTTCCGCCCGGGACGCCGAAAACACAGTTCTCAGGGTTGAGCTTGACCTTGTACTCGCGCAGGTTGGCGAAGGTTTCCTTCAAATCATCGAGGAGCGTGAGGTGCAGCTTGGTCTTCATCACGATGTCGTCCACGTAGACGTGGATGTTGCGGTCGAGTTGCGGCAGCAAACATTTCTGTATGCAGCGCTGGAAAGTGGCGACGGCGTTCTTTAAACCGAACGACATGGTGATGTAGCAATATGCATCGAAGGGCGTGATGAAGGACGTCTTCAGGGCGTCGGCCGGGTCCAGCTTGATTTGATGATAGCCGGAGTAAGCATCCAGAAAGGACAGGAGCACGCACCCGGCGGTGGAGTCGATGACTTGGTCGATCCGCGGGAGGGCGAACGGGTCTTTAGGGCAGGCTTTGTTCAGGCTGGTGTAGTCGATACACATGCGCCAGGTCTTGTTCTTTTTCAGGACGAGGACTGGGTTGGCCAGCCACTCGGGGTGAAACACTTCCATGATGAAGCCGGCCGCCAAGAGCTTGGCGACCTCTTCACCAATGGTCATTCTCTTCTCCTCGGAGAAACGTCGCAGGGGTTGACGGACAGGCTTGGCGTCCTTGCGGACGTGGAGTTTGTGCTCAGAGTACTTCCTCGGGACACCCAACATGTCCTTGGGGGTCCATGCAAAGATATCCCGATTCTCACGGAGGAAGTCGACGAGCTCGCCTTCCTATTTGCTGTCGAGGCGGGTGCCTACGACAACGTACTTGCTGCAGCTGGGGTCTTTCGGGTTTAGCTTCACCTTCTTGGTCTCCTTGGAGGGCTTGAACGCTGCCTCATCGGCTGGCAGCTCGGTCGGGATCTGCGTGGCCGACGCCTCCTGGGCCAGGGCGACGATTCGGTCGAGCTGACACCGCTCCTCGGCTATGACCAGCGACTCGGCTAGCTTGGCGCCGTCTCGGGCGCAGTCCAGGGACTTGCGGTAGTCGCGGGTAACGGTGATGATGCCGTTCGGACCCGGCAGCTTCATCTTCAGGTAGGCATAGTGGGGGACCGCCATGAACTTGGCGAGCGTGGGTCGGCCCAGCAGCGCGTGGTACGCGCTGGACAGGTCCACCACCTCGAACCAGATTGGTTCGCGTCGGAAGTGGCTGCTGTCGCCGAACAAGACGTCGGGCCGGACCCAGCCAATCAAGGAGCAGGAGAGGCCGGGGACGATACCGTGGAAGATCGTCCGGGTCGGCTCCACATCCTTGGCCTCGAGGCCGAGCTTGGTCATGGTGTCGCGGTAGAGGATGTTGATGCTACTGCTGCCGTCGACGAGAACCCAGGAGAATTTGCACATGCGCTGGGGTGCGACGATGGTGGGGTCGAGGACGAGGGCGTAGCCACCCGGGTTCGGCATGACGGCCGGGTGGTCCTCCCGGGTCCAGGTGACCGGGCGCTCCGACCAATGCATGTACTCCGTTCTGGCCGGGATGATGCTGTTCACTTCCTGCCGAAGGAGGCGCTCGCTGCGCTTATCGTCGCCGAGGCTGGTGAAGAAGACGTAGGTCATGTTCCGGGCCGGTAGGGGTCGTCGCGCATCGCGCCGCCGGTGGGAGGCGGCGGTGGGGGCGGAGGCGGCTGCCCTGCTCCCAGAGCCGGAACCAAAGGCGGCGGGATGTCGTCCCTCGCGATGCGCTTGGTGATGGCGCACTGTCGAAGCGTCTGCGTGGATGGCCTCGCGCCGCTGTGGTGCTTGCAGGGAGCGTCGAGCATCTCCTCAAAACTCATGGCGGGCTGCCATGTCGTTTTGCCGGTGTTCCGGTGCTTGACGGCCGGGTCGGTCGCGGGCGCCTACTCGGCGGCCGCAACGAGCCGGTTGTCATAGCGCTGAGCCGGTTGATCGGCCTTGCACTTGTTGTTCTGCTGGTTGTGCTGCTGCCGGCTTCCCTCGCCGGCCAGCTTCGAAGGCGGCACCGGCTTGGCCTTGCCAGCTTCATCCAGTGCCACCTGGATCTTCATGGCGGAGTCGGCGTTGGCGTACTTGTCCGCCGTCACCATGAGTGCGGCCATGGTGGCCGGCTCGGAGCGCAAGAGCTTGTGCTTGAGAAGGGTGCCGTCTCGGCACCCATTGACGAAGTACTGGATTGCTTGGACTTCGTGGACGCCCTCACAGCTGTTCCGGAGCTCGGTCCAGCGTGTGAGGTACTCGCGGCCGGTTTCGGCCGGCCCCTGCACGCACATGGCGAGCTGACTAGGGCGGCCGGGTCGCTTGTAGGTGCCGGTGAAGTTGCGCACAAAGGCCTGCTCGAAGTCGACCCACGCATTGATGCTGCCGGCCGGCAGGCTGTTCAACCAGGTGCGGGCCGACCCCAGGAGCATGAGAGGCGTGTAACGTACGGCGAGGCGGTGGTTACCGCTGGCGATGCCGATGGCGGTGGTGTAGTCGGTGAGCCAGTCCTCTGGCTTCATGGTAACGTTGTACTTGGGGGTGTCGCGGGGAGCGTAAACCCTTTGGTGAAGGGCTCGCCCCGGATGCGTGGCCCGAAGCACGTCGGTCCGACGGGGCCGGTCTCCTCCAGCTCCTGGGAGAGAGCGAG